>NC_084950.1:7141649-7441649 GCF_949316205.1 Platichthys flesus | reverse complement strand
TTGTACATTTGTACTACTGTTAATAACATGCTTATTAACAGTAGTACAAAAGCTAAAGATGAAACAAACAGCTCCACCTACGTTTGCATTGACATAACATAGCAAGTAGTAAAAACTTAAATAAAGACTTAATGGTTGATCTCCCATTCTCCTCCACGTGCACATGGTGCACAGCGCTACAACTTGAGTGTGACTAAGTATCTGAAAATGTTTAGCTTTTTATTAAGAGCCCAATTTTTGTAGCCCATTAACTATTGATGTTTGCAATTTCCAATGAAATTATCCAAATATTGTGATATGCATCCAACTGTAGAGATAGCAGTTTGTGTGTGCGTGTGTGTGTGTGTGTGTGTGTGCTAGTCCATATCTACTTCCTAATGTGCTACATGATGAAAGGCGTACTATCCTTGTCCACGTGTTGGACTCTAGTATCTCCATATCGCCTCGATGACACACACAAGGAAGTGAGCAGAGATGGTTGTCTCACAGTGACAGAGGCCCAGCGCCTGATGAAAGACCCCCCAAAAAAGAACAGTGTTTCGCTGATCTCCCTCCCCAGGCCTCGGCAGATTGGTTGTTGATCGTCCACAGACACCGTTGTTGGTGCTCTCGTGTACCAATGAAGTCTCATATAGAGCAGAGCAGGGGCCGTCCAGGTCTTGTTATTGTAACAGGAGTAAATTTTGGCTTGGGCTCATGTTCTCAGCACGAAAAACAACAATAACAGCACCAGCCCACAGCCCTGTGGAGCTGGACCCGAGTCAGAGGCCGTCCGGGAGGGAGGGAGGCAGGGATGGAGGAGGTTGTCGGGAGTTAGGTGGAGGTGGGGGGGAGGGGGGGGGGGGGGCAGTGTGTGGTAGATGCCCAGTTAATGTTGCACGTAGCGGTTCCAGTCAGACTCCTCGTCTGGGCTCCTGAATCGAGAGGAGCTGCTGTAAGCGCTGAAGCTCAAACGTCTGACATCCAGACAAAGCCGTGCAGCCGATGCAAAGGTCGCACCAGGTGAGGAAGCGTGCGCACGCAGGACTGAGCGATGTCCTGCCGTCGCCCCTCTTCCCCCCCCCCGAGCGCCTCACTCTATTGTACACAAATCGGCACTGGCCCCCGTCGCAGAGAGATTCCTGGGTCTCCCAAAGACAAACAAAAAAGGGGAAGGAGTCCACGCAAGTCTCAAAACAAAATATCGAGGGAGTTTACACTGAGACCACACAACAACAGTGCACGGTCCAATCTACTTGTAATGAAAAAGTTTGCTCATGTCCTCTTCCAGACAACAACAGATCCATCTTGCCTTGGCCTTGTTATGATAGTGGCCTTGTTTTTTTTTGTTTTCTGTCTCTCTCTCTCTCTCCTGCTTTCCCCTTCTGTTCTTGGTTGTTGTTCGTGTAATACAATATCTGTTTGTGTGAGAGAGCCCTCTGTTGTGTTGACGACATCTTTAGAAGGCAGCCCGTGACCAAATGACTCAACGAGAGAGAAATCTCCATTATATTTCTCTGGGTCTTCAAACCATCTTACATGACAACACAATGGACATGACACAATAACACAATGGAGGTGAACTTACAATAGGCCCTTGCTTGTGTGTACCTGCTGCACACACCTCTAGTATAATGTAACACACACAAGTATCTGCTTTGAAACACCGAGGCGTGTCAAAGCAGATTCTCGTGTGTGTTACATTATAGATCCATGTCAGTGAGAATATATCCGCAATAAAAAAGTCTTTCTTTATTTCATATTCTGGCTCAGACCTGCTCTCCGGGGCTTCTTCCAAACGCAGAGAGAAAAGGACGGGGGAAAAAGAAAGATGGCAGGATGGATGGAGAGAGCTGGAGGGCAGAGGCGGGCTCAGGTGACTCAGCTTTCCCCCTGGAAGCGGATTGAGGGGAGCTGTGGGTTCGAGCCCCCCCAAAGTTTTACTAGAACACAGGCTTTTTAACAGGAGGGAAAAACAATGTTATAGCTGCTTCCTGCACCACCGAGTGTTCCCCACCAGTAAACATAACAAGGATTGGGTCATAATGTTGTGGTCTGGCATCAGGTGAATACATAGCTTTTTTCTTTTCTTTTTTCTTCATCGCCACCCCCCCCCCCCCCCCCCCTCCTCCTCTTCTTCGGCTGCTGCTCTTTTCCATGCGGAGGAATAGGCTCCAGTGTTAAAGAAATATCAGTCATCAGTGTTGTTATTGCGTACTCACTTGCTCCATCTGCAACGCTGGCACTCACACACACTCTTTGTGCGAGTGGACACAGTGGCTGCTCTCTCTCTCCCTCTCCCTCTCCCTCACTCCATCCTTCTCTTTCTCTCCTCTCTCTCTTTCCTTTTGTGCCGGTTAAACGCGACTTATTATTTCCCAGCAAGGCGAACTGGAGGGAAACTCTGATGTAAAGGAACAAGCTCACCTTCTCACTGTCAGGGGTGTGTGTGACTTAGCGTGTGCTTGAGGGGGCGCCTTTGTTATCTGTCATTAATGCATGCGAATGTACATTTCCATACATCCTGGCAAAGGTGTGTGTGTTCATGTGTGTGTAGTTTGTGTGCCAGTTTCATGATACAAAGGGGCTCTGTCAGGTTGGGCAGCTTGAACCAGGTTGCAGGGCAGCTGAGTGTGTGACAGTAGCAGTAAAAACAAACAGAAGTTCTCCACTCTGGAAAAATCTAATGCTATGAAAATGGCAACTATGGCAATGATGGGAAGGGATCCATGTGGAGTTTCCAAACTGTGTTGCATTTGGCCGCGGAGGAAAAACTGCAAAGGGGTAAAATAACATGGATATATCGGTAATGGGACACTCGCATACATAGGTTTTACACGGTATGTGTGTGATTCAGGAACACAGGTGCTTGTGTGTAGCCCTGCAATATGTAACTGTAGCTCTAGCTTGCAATGCAATAAATTACTCTCTGTAAATGTGTGTGTGTGTGTGCATGCATAGTGTGTGTGTGTGCGTTCTCATGTGTCGGCTGAGGCCCTATGATCCGGCTGAGGTGAAATCTGATCAATTTCTGAGATCTTAGCCGTGGTTCTGTTCTGTCATTTGACAGCACGGCATTCCAAATATGTCTCGACAAGCAAGTCATCGCCTGCTTTGATTCCAGATTTAAGTTTCTTGTTAAGTCTCATGTACGTGGGGCTCTTCCTCGGTATCGCGAATCCTTGAGTAGTCCAAGAATCCTGTGCTAATCATGGGACCCACTTTCATTTGCCTTTACCAATTTAAAATCCTCCTTCTATGTGTCTGTAAATCCACTGAGGCAGACATTTAACATGACACAACACTGTGCTGGACCATTAACCTACAGATATATGTATTGTTTTATAGGCGACTGACAGGATGTAGTGCCCTGATTAATTGTAAATAAACAGTAAAGTAAATGAAGGGGTTGCATGTGCAAATTTCCCCTCGACCATATGCAACGGATTACCCGCACGCCGCCACCTCATGTGATTGTTTGGGATTAAGTGGAATATGTCATGGAAATGGCTGGGGATTGTTTGTGTACATCCGTCTTTGTGTGAATGTCTGTGTGTGTGCATGTGTGTGCATGTGAGGGAGTCAACAGGCCTCAGCCCTGGGGGTCGTTTTCCCCCGGTCAGACAGACAGTCATCATTGGATCCATGTTATCTCATGTCTGGAGCCGCCAGATGAGAACTGAGCAGGCGGCAAACACATTCTGCTGACCTGAGTCACAGTGTGTGCATGTGTGTGTGTGTGTGTGTGTGCGTGTGTGTGTGTGTGTGTGTGTATGTGTGTGTGTGTGTGTGTGTGTGTGTGTGTGTGTGTGTGTGTGAGTGTGACAGAGAGGGTGAGAGAGATAGAGCTTGTGTGAAAGCACAAGTCGTCTCTGTTGATGTTTTTTGCGTGTACATGCTGTTAATGTGTGTGGATATACATGTGTGTTACTGTGTGTGTGTTTGTGTATTGCAGTTACTAAAATATGCAGCATTTCTTTTACCTTAAACATGCTGACATCATCCGTGGGGGGGGGGGGGGGGGGGGGGGGGGGGCTAATAAATTCCCGGCAGGTGACGAGTGCAGAGCTGTGATCTGAAACAGCAACTCAGGAAAACCGCTCTGTCCCTTGGTTCCTCTAGACAGGTACATATGTCGTTAAGACGGCTGCATCAACAGAGTGATTTTCTTTATCGAGGATAATCTCCCTCTGAGGAACAAACTTCACTCATTACTGAAAACAAAAACATCCGCTGCTGCAGCCCACGTGCCGATGACTCAGTGAACGCACAATCTGATCGGAGTTATGTCAGCAAAATGGCGTCTTGGATCAGACGTTGACGAACCAGGGCCGTGCTGGGAAAGAGGTGTGAACGCTGAGGAATTTTTTGGAACACAAGGCTCCGGCCTACGTACTCTTAATTCCAAAGAAAGAACACAGCCTTCCCACAGCCTCCGCAGAATTGGACTCAGCGTATCAGTGTTGTTCCGAGCAGACTGACTGTTATCGGTATGACGTGGCCAAACACAAGAGGAGTAGAAAATAGTGAATGAGAGGGAGCTGTGTTGAAAGACTGTTACAGTGAGGACACACTCACATACTTTAAGCCACACACAAAGGCTGATTACACACTGGCCTGTTTACTGGACTCCACTGAGTATTCAGGGCTGTTTGGTGGCAGGTGAGAGGAACTGGCTGGTGCGGCGGACATTTATCAGTCCAGCATCACGTATCTCCTGAGGTTGTGTGTTCCTGAAAAATATGTATGACCCGAAATGCAAAATAGTCCTTGGCCTCATCAATGGTGAGTTAGGGTTAAGGATGAATGGATGAAGGTAGGAATGAGGGAAGGAGGATGAATGGATGAAGGTAAGAATGAGGGAAGGAGGATGAATGGATGAAGGTAGGAATGCGGTAAGGAGGATGAAAGGATGAAGGTAGGAATGCGGTAAGGAGGATGAAAGGATGAAGGTAGGAATGAGGTAAGGAGGATGAATGGATGAAGGTAGGAATGAGGGAAGGAGGATGAATGGATGAAGGTAGAAATGAGGGAAGGAGGATGAATAGATGAAGGTAGGAATGAGGGAAGGAGGATGAATGGATGAAGGTAGGAATGAGGGAAGGAGGATGAATGGATGAAGGTAGGAATGAGGGAAGGAGGATGAATGGATGAAGGTAAGAATGAGGGAAGGAGGATGAATGGATGAAGGTAGGAATGAGGGAAGGAGGATGAATGGATGAAGGTAGGAATGCGGTAAGGAGGATGAAAGGATGAAGGTAGGAATGAGGTAAGGAGGATGAATGGATGAAGGTAGGAATGAGGGAAGGAAGATGAATGGATGAAGGTAGGAATGAGGGAAGGAGGATGAATGGATGAAGGTAGAAATGAGGGAAGGAGGATGAATAGATGCAGGTAGGAATGAGGGAAGGAGGATGAATGGATGAAGATAGGAATGCGGTAAGGAGAATGAATGGATGAAGGTAGGAATGAGGCAAGGAGGATGAATGGATGAATGGATGAAGGTAGGAATGAGGGAAGGAGGATGAATGGATGAAGGTAAGAATGAGGGAAGGAGGATGAATGGATGAAGGTAGGAATGAGGCAAGGAGGATGAATGGATGAATGGATGAAGGTAGGAATGAGGGACGGAGGATAAATGGATGCAGATAGGAATGAGGGAAGGAGGATGAATGGATGAAGGTAGGAATGAGGGAAGGAGGATGAATGGATGAAGGTAGGAATGCGGTAAGGAGAATGAATGGATGAAGGTAGAAATGAGGGAAGGAGGGTGAATGGATGCAGGTAGGAATGAGGTAAGGAGGATGAATGGATGAAGGTAGGAATGAGGGAAGGAGGATGAATGGATGAAGGTAGGAATGAGGGAAGGAGGATGAATGGATGAAGGTAGAAATGAGGGAAGGAGGATGAATAGATGAAGGTAGGAATGAGGGAAGGAGGATGAATGGATGCAGGTAGGAATGAGGGAAGGAGGATGAATGGATGAAGATAGGAATGCGGTAAGGAGAATGAATGGATGAAGGTAGGAATGAGGTAAGGAGGATGAATGGATGAATGGATGAAGGTAGGAATGAGGGACGGAGGATAAATGGATGCAGATAGGAATGAGGGAAGGAGGATGAATGGATGAAGGTAGGAATGAGGGAAGGAGGATGAAAGGATGAGGTGGTAAGGATATGACCTGCAGTGAAACAGCAGACACAACTTGTCGTTTTGTGTGTGTGATCACTGGCGGGAGGTATGAACGAGCTGAAATCCTGACAGAGCCGAGGATTTGCTGCGAGTGGCATCAAATCATCAGTCTCCTCATCAAACAGCCTTTGCATTAGAGAAGTCAGTGTGATATATATGGGATACACAGAGAATATTTTAAAAACTGAAATGAATATTAGTAGGAAAAGTCAGCTACACTAACTTATCCTCGCCCGGGACACCACACAATCATACCAACCTCTGCTACTGATGTCTGGGCTCCTCTAGGCCTCCTCCTGCCAGGGCGTATTGTATTTGTATGTGTGTGTGTGTGTGTGTGTGTCTGCATGAAACAAAGTGTGTTCTTGTGAGTTGTGGGAAGTCCTGGAAGAGACGAGCTGAGTGTTTGGGAAGTTGCCATTAAGACACAAAGCAGAGACGTCCGAGGTGGGCTAATGACCTTACATGGATCTGTGTTTGGCAGAACTTTCCAAAATGTGGGGTGGGACGCACACACACACACACACTCACACACACACACACACACAGTCGTCTTTGACAGGGTTTATAGTTGAGTTGGGGGACTCTAAGGGGGTTCAGTGTTTGGTTTTTGGCCTCAGCCACCGTTTGTACTCATCCTCACTCACCGGGGTGTGGACCACCACTCAGCGGCTCTTCCATTTATCAAAGACAACACATTTATACAGAGAGCATTTTTTAATGTATGAATGGGAACCTTGTTTATATACAAGCTACAGTTGAAACACACTTCAGCAAGATTGCATTGAACTGAGAGGTTGATAAGAAAAACGTTGACATTGTAATGTGGCCCAATATGTGGAAGAGCAGTGGGATTATTAGCCTTTGCGTATGTTTTAAAACATTTGTATATGAGAGTGTATCTGTTTGTGTAATCTATACAGCATATGGAAAGTGTATGGATAAGATGAGCATCCACTGTGCAAGCACTTAACTACGGCCTCCCTGCATTGAGTTAAAAGTTCATAGAGTTTACTTTACCTACTCTTGGTTCATCCATCATGTTTATCTATGGTGTCGTTCAATACATTTATCCGACTGACCAACTGTCCATCATCATCCCTGTCCTGATGTACCCTCGCATGTTTCCTAACTGGAAGCATGTGTCCTCTAAATGCCGATATATAATTGCTGGGAGTCGGCCTGGACAATACATTGTTCACCAATTTGAAGAAAGTCAAGTTATATTACTGTGATTTAAAAAAAAACATGCAGTGAAGATGCACATATCTGAACTTATCCTCCCAACCAGCAATGAGCCAACACTGAAAGAAATGAGACACACAACATCACATCGAGGCTGTGATTGGGTCAGTTGCTGCAGAATAAGTGAAAGACTCTGAGCGAATCAGAGCCTCCCATTCAGGGGATATTTTCCACCTTCGGATTGGGCAGATTGCCCTTTAGAGACATCAGATATTGACCTTTGACATTTACTTAAGAACAACGACTGAACGGTGGCAGCAAAATGCAACTGATACATATTTTTGTGAGTGTGTTACTACAGGAGGCAGGTAAAAGGATTTATTAAATTCCACTTCCTTTTAAATGATACCGCTGAGATGTTTATCCACCGCAGCGCTGAACAACTCCGGAAAAAGTTTTCACAGCAGCAATTATTTTGTCCTCTGTCTCTGTGCTTTATCCCAACGCGTTTGTCCATCTCTGGTTTACTGATGCAGGTTATTGCTGTTTGAGTTTACATTGCGCCGCAGACAAAGCAAAGCAAGAGCAGCCTCTTTGACCCGCCGTGTTTTTGTCCCCTGCATCTAATGAGAAAACCCCTTTGCTTTGCTTCTCAGTCCGACAGACATCTGAGCGCACACAGACTTGAACTATGTGCTCATTTGATTTTTTTTGGCCCAGGCTTTTCTCATTTCTTGTGAGTGTTAAAGAGGATTTCCTCTTTGTAGACATCTTTTTGGTGTCGGGTGGAAGACCCACCTGCATCCTCCTCTCCCTCCGTGGGCACGCTACCCAGGATGCCAGTCCTGACACCAACCTGCCTGTTTTTCGGGATCTGCTTTTTATCAGCCGCTGGGTCATTGGGTTTTTAAATTTGAGACAGGATGTGTCTTTGTCCAGTGCTTTTTTTTTTATCCTGATGTGTTTTTCAGGAGGTATGTGTTTTTTTGCTCGAGTCCGTTGTTTGGCTTTCCAGGACTGTTTCCCCCCCCCCCCCCCCCCCCACTACGATATAGCTCTATTGTGAGGAGCAATGCTGAGTTTTCCAGAAGGATGTGTTTACTAGTTCATGGCTCTGGATTGTCACGTACTTAGGGAAGTGAAAGCTGCGAAATGAAACATCGCTGCCAAGACTAAGTGTGAAGTGTATTTTTGTGACTTTCTGGCACGCCACTGTTCCCCGTTCAGAGCCGAGTCATGGGTTAAATGGAAAATCATGGACATAATAGTGGCTGATTTCATGTTGCTACTATTTAGCGCTCAGCTTCCATTTCCTTGCAGCAACCTGGTCACCTTTCCCCGGCCTTGGCAAGTTCGCCTCCCTGAATCCACACTGTTTGGGATGACCTTCAAAAACTATTCAGGCAAGACATGTAGAGCTTTTTGAGTAAGGTGCACCTGAGATGAAATACTTGTTGTGAAGGTTATACTCAGGTTATGATCCTACTACGTCGACAAATTCACCTGCATAAGTCACTGACCACACTGAGCAGAAGGAGATGATTCCACGGATGTTGTAGGTTGTAATTATTGTGGCTCTAAACAACACAGTACAAGCAGCTTGTGAGTTGAATGATTTTATTTACCAATGCAGAGCAAATGAAGCCGCATTCAAACAAAGTACATTCAGAGGAAAAGTTGCAGTGCAAACAGGTCAAGCTCATCTAATAGTCCAGACTATTGTGGATGCAGCACAAGCACAAGCACAATGGGCTTTGCAATGTCTCTTGGCAAACGTGTTTCAGATAAAGAAACTACGAACGGATGTTTTGCTGCCTTTTCATATTTACTAGTTAACGTTAGCTAATTCCATTTGTCTGATACGTCTCTGCTTCATGAAATATCGATGTTTGTAATGATCAGATCTTCAGGCATTTAAATGATGTTAATGCATTTTTAATTGGATAATGTGATGTGTAATGTGAATTTCCTGACTTGGAGAATAAAGGGGCATCAAGTGCGTCCACCTGTGATCCGGTCCCACCCTGTCCTCCAACATGAACTAAAACCAACTGTCTTTATGTGTCTGGCGGTTACATTGATGTTATAATACACATTGTATACTTTAAAGTTGTTCACAACATAACAGCACCTTTATAATGACTAATGTGCATTTTGTTAAATAGTTTACTCATTGTTGCATCTGAGCTTAAAACTAAGTATGTTATATATTTCCATTTATATTAATTACAAATCAAATATGCTACATATCAAATAATACAATTACTGTATATTGCACATATTTCGTAGTAAAATTGTCCCAGGGTTATTTGGTATATTTGGTGGCCCGCTAAACCCCTTTGATTTGTATTAGCACTGTAAATTACACAGCTAAGGATTTCTGAAAAATAAATAGCAGGGCTATCCTTGAAAACCTCTGAAGGTTGTTGAAGAAAACTTACAGCTGTTGTGAAGGACTTTCCAGAATCCTCGAGGACTCTTCTAACCATCTGGATGAAGGGAAAAAAATATTTAGTCTGTTTAAATGAAAGGAAGTTGCACTTGTCACTTGTTGAAACAAGTGACGCTGTTGTTCTGGTGAGGAGGACACTCACATGTGACCTCGACCATATGCCAAAGGTTTTATCACGTTATATTCATGTGTTGTTTTGTGTCACCTTACATTTTCAGACACAATATTGTTTTAAGATGTCATATGCTTCTCTTTTATTGAAGAGATTTGTGTTTTTGTTTTTCCCGGAAAACAGAAAAGTTAATGGTCGTGCGATGATAATTCATAAGAGACACAAACAGACGTAGGATGACGTGGTTAGTTGATTTTAATGTTTCGACCGAAAGGCTAAAATTATATTTCTCTGTACCAATCACTGTGCGATCCCTTTTTATTTTATTAGCTCAAAAACAAAGAGGAAAATGTTTAGTGACTGATCTTCCTGGTGGGTCTGTGCACTGCGAGTCCCATGTAGGGCATTCGCTGCATGCAATCCCCCTCATTTCCAGTCATCCCTGTTTTTCTGCAAAGGATCTACAACAAAAGGGGAAAATGCCTGAAAAAAAAAATAATATCAAAACCATAATGTAAATGTTTGGACTATTCCATTTAATAGCTGAGGCTGGCACAAAACCCCTGTCCGAGAAACTGCCACCGCTCGCCGAGTGCGGGTCTCGTCCAAATGAGCCCCCCCCCTCGCGGTGTGGTGGTGACGACTTTAACACCGAAATATGCCGGGTCCCCGTCCCACGCGTGCACACACTCAAACGCACAGCCTCGCATGCATCATACCCGAGGGGGACACACTTAGGAAAAAACACATCCCTCTCCGGGCAGTGTGACTGTAGGAAGGGGTTCATCGCGGAGGTGGAGGGGAGGGGGGGGCTGCGGGTTGTTTTTACAGGAACCACATGTTTCGGGGGATGACTGGTGACTGCTGAGTATCTGTTCACGACGCTGCCTCCTGACAGCAGCCTCCAGTTGCCACATGGGGACCTGGTGACTTCTACTTTCCCTGATAAAGACCTGCTTGTTTTTCCCGGGGAAGCTTCATGGAATCCAGACAGTTGTTTTTTTTCCCTTTCCAGCAAGCTGAGCTTTCCGAGCCAAGCCGTACCTCTCGCTTTCTTTCATATGACTCCCTGCAATCCAGGCGTTACGAGCAGATTTTACACCACGATGTAAACACATGTATGCACCCGCACATATAGTCTCAGGGCCGTTGTTTCTCCATGTTACTTTCATGAAAGCCGAAAGGTAATGGCAGACATCAGGAGTTATTGTTCATCCGTTGTTTATAGAATTATATCATGACAATAAAATGTGAAACAACAAAACAAATAACGAGTAACCATTGAAGTAAAGTGTGCAGCAACTCACTTTTTATTTGATCTTTTATCTCGCGGTCAGACGGCGCGGTTATTTTTTTAATGCAAAGTCGAGTGATGTACAGCAGATGTTTGAAAGCAGATAAAAACAGGTTACTTCTGACTTTACCATTCCTGCCGGGTTTTTCTCTCCCTCTCTGTTGTAAAAAAAGAAAATTGCCAAATAAACATGATTTATGATTGTTGTTATTACCGCACGTATGTTTGAGAGTCAACCACTCCTGACCCATTTCCTCGCTGTCTGTTGTTGCACTGCATGGGGGCGACTCACCGCGGCTCTGCAGATAAAGCCGCCGTGGTTATCAGGTAGTTTGGCTTATGACCTCCCCTCCAACTCTCCCGTATCACCCTGTACCCAGCAGGCCTTCCCTGGAGCCCCCCCCGCCCGGCTTTTCCCTTTCCCTCAGGGGCTCTCCTCCAGGCACCGGCGGGCTACTGTTGGTGGATACGGTATCGACGGATGGCAGGCCCTTGGAAAACATGTCTGAGTAAGACAGATGGGGAGAGGATGATGACAGAGAAAGAGGGGGGGAAGAAAAAGAAGAAGAAGGGAAAGAGAAAGATTTAGGGTAGAAAGAGAAGAGAAAAAGAGAGGGAAAAAGCACAGGAGGTGAAGAGAAACGAGGGAGGCTCATTCAGGGGAAGATAAAGTTCTCCCTTTTTTCCCTCTTGTTTTTGACAGGCCCGTTGATGTTTTTTCTTTTCTTTCCCTCTTTTTTTTTTGACACGAGCAGTCGAGATTGGATCACCCGAGTGAAACCACCTGGTGCGTTGCCCTCCCTTCTTACCCCCCCCCCCCTTTTCCTCCCATAATGCACTCAGTGACCATCTCTGTCCCTGGCTGCACGCCAGGTCACCTTGGCAACCCTGCCCCATTAGAATGTGAGAGGAAATATTTTGCCCATTTTTATTATCTCTTTATTTGCCGCTGACGCTGTGCTTTTTAATAACGTCTGAGTGTGTTTGTGTGCACGTGCATGTGTGTATTTTTTCTCCTTGCATCCCCCCTTTTTTGTCGAGGCAGCGGCATCAACCTACCGTGTGTTTCCCTTCTCGGGCACAGTGCGGGAGAGCAGAGTGAATGTGCAGCCTGCTTTAAGTGGAACTTTAAGAGTCACACAACACGCAGCTGGTCTTTATTACTTCCCCTTTGGTTCATTGAAGCATAATTACATTCTGACTTCATCCCAACCTTAGCATGACCTCTGCTCTCCTGTCAGACACACTGGCAGCCCCACGCACTCAGACACAAACACACACAGGCGCGCCCACGTACAGTATATGCGCGGCACACATGCATCTGCGGCTGTTGCACATTTTTTGCAAGCATGCATGCACACACGCACGTCAATGCAAGCTTGTTGAGTCAGACGCACACAAACACAACATCCGACCTGCAAACAGACAGACGCACACATTTAGCCTCAGTCTGAGCTGAGATCATACCGGACCCACATAATAGTGTAAGTGAGCCCAAACACAAATTGGGCTTCTGCTGGAAAACTCGACTCCATGCGAGCTCTTGTTTGTTGGCGTGCGTGCGCTCGTGAGGCCGGCCGGATGGAAATGAATCCCCACCGACCCCGTCGCTCCCTCCCTCACGGTTTTCCTGTCCTCTGCTGGTCTAATTGGAAACGGTTGCTAATCAGTCACAAAGTATGACTTTTTACTGTCACTTTTCCATTCTCCTTCCCCTCCTGCCTATTCTCCTCCGCGCGGCTCCTTCTCGAAGGGTCCTCTCTCTCTCTCTCACACATCTGGAGCGGTAATCCTAAGGGGTTGTTTTCCTTCTTTGGTAATTATCAAGCAGGGCTTCCCCACGTCGAAACATCTGAGCCATGTCCTTTGGCAGCCCAACACTGAACAGCCCCTCTCAGCCTGCAACCTGGGGAAGGTGTGGCCGTCAACAGGAGGTTACGAAAGGTTGCACCGAGCCGAGTGTCTGTTTTCGTTACCTTAGAACAACATGGACGGCCAGGTTAAGTGGGTGTTTGATTCTATTGCTCTCTGAAGTAGTTAGACGGGTTCGGGGGGGGGGGGGGGGGGGCTAAGGGTATATCAGGGTTGTTTATGGGGTGAAGCTGGACTGGGTGGGCTTGTTAAACATCATTAGGGCCTCCTGACGTCACCGGCCTAATGTTTGGGAAACACAAAATGTCCTTGTGATGATGCCATGCCACTCAACTCACAGCAAATATTTACCAGCACCAAAGCCGCACCGCTGGCAAGGCCGAGAACATATAGAGCCAAGTAATCTGGTTGATTACACTTGGTTTATTCCATGACAGCCACTCCAGAGTTGTTTTCTTTCTTCATCGTATAGTTTTCTGCAAAAAAACAACGACGAGACAACTGCATTCTACCGCACTGTGAGATATGGGTTCTGATGGAGCCCGGCTGTGAAACCCATCCGCTCAAATCCGTCAGTGTCGGGGGGGATTAGCGGAATCACTGGCACCAACAGGGAGACATGGAGTCATGAGCTGACGTCATGCGGAGTATCTCACTACCAAGTCTTCCTAGAGTCGTATCACTCGTGTGTAATGAGATTATTATCGTGGATGACAGAAATGCGGGGGTGTCCTGCCACTGTATTGTGTTCCAGAGTATCCATCAGGGTTTCCCTCAATTTAGAAATGAGGTCATCTTCATATGGCAACATGATTCTAACTTTAAACCAGGTTTGGTCCACTGTTTCCCACTCCGCCCTTCAACCACACCAGGAATATCACTCACTCGCCGCGTCTGAGGACACTCACTCTGTGTGTGTGTGTGTGTGTGTGTGTGTGTGTGTCAGGGTGAGTGCGCACGAGTGTCCACGCGTCTGAGTGATTGCACATTAAGGTCTAAAAGAGTGAGTGTGTGGAAGTAAAATAGAGTGCGAGACCATCACATTCTCCAAATAAAACCCCGGCTCCAAGTGTGAGATGGAAAAGCTTCGGTGAGTGATGTCAGACAGCTTCTTACACAGGACCCAGCTGGAAAGTCACCGCCTCCGTCATGGAACAGAGCTCTGCGCACGTTGGGCTCAAACCCCTTTTAGTGTCTCTTCCCCCCTCCTCATATTCCTGTCACCACATTAAAAATGGCGGAGCATTGCCTGTATATCAATTTTCACATGGTTTTCATCACTCGCCATGTGAGTGTTTTTCGTGAGGTCCACAGCGGGATTGTGAGGATTCATATTCATGATGTGCGCAGCCTGTCTCCTCTACCTGACGTATCTGTGAAGATGGTTCTCACTGTGGCAGTGGCCACTGCACGCATGTCCAAATTTAGCCACCTGCTACGGTTGGCTGATCATTTTTGATGGGGCTTTGTTCCTGAGGGTGGGCGACTATCAGAGTAAAGAAACGCTGCCTTGGGCTGGTAAATGCGTCTGTAGCTACGTGCTTGTCGTTCCTCTCCTCTCGTTTCTCTTCTTTCCTTCTTCTATTTCCAGCGGCTCACCACAGCCTGCGCCCATTACTGGGAGAGAAACGCCGGATAAGTGTCAGGCCGGGTTTATATGTCTGTGTCAGGGTGTTGCAGAGGCCACGTGTGAAGTGCTGCTGGAGCTGATGTCGAGCATCCCGTCAGATATACGGCCACATGAAGGGGCTGTGGAGACAAGACATGGTGGTCGCAAAATATTTGACTTGTGAAGTTAGATTTCTTTGTGCTTTTCCTCTTGTATTTTTAGCAGGTTGAACAGGGAGATTGCCCATTTTATGCTTCTTCAAAATTGAAGACATGCTTTTATTTTGTGAACTGTTTTATCATTGCTCTTCATCACAAAGTGACTGAGCAGAAGTACGTAAAGAATCCTTATCTCATTAGCTCAGCGCCTTTAGCCAAGTTGTTTTTAGATTCAGTGGAAGAAAACCCAGGGTCGATCATAAAAGGGAATTTAGAAGAAGTGTGAGCGGTGGCTGACTCAGTGGGCGTGGTTGACACTCCAATTCAATTTGGCACATAAAACACTTTCTCTAAATTTACCATAGGTGAGAATGTGAATGGCTGTTTCCCTCTGTATACTGGCCCTGCATTTCCCCGGTGACCGGTCCAGGGCTGGACCCTGCCTCCCACGCGATGTCAGCTGGGATTGGCTCCAGTCCCCCCCCCTCATCAGCCGTTCATTGTAAGCAAACAGGATGTAGCAACAGCATTATGAAAGATTAAGACCAATAAACACACATTTCATGTGAAATTTTTTTTTATCTGAATCCAATTGTATTGTTCTCGCTCCGTTTCTGTTTTCCACAGCAACTCGACTAACCTGATTCTCACCTGAAAGAGATTCGGTGTCATACCTGCTGTCACATTCAATCTTCTGCCGAACGTTTTTTTCCAGTGTGAACACGGTTACTTTAGGTATAAAACAAAGTCCCTGTGAAGCAGTGATAGGTATGTGTCACTGTCACAACACAGTGAAGTCTAACCCTAATGCCATGACACAGAATGATCAGAGAAGAGCAGCATTCTGGCACGGAAGCCACGTCTAAACCCTTTTTAAAGTGGCTCCTGGTTTGGTTGAAGGTCCACACCAGGGTTCGATTAGCAGTTTTCACACCAGCTCAAATGAACCGTACTAACTAGGTTAGCAGACCTGAGTTCATGGGAACCAAACCAAACAGGTGAGGTGTGAAATGACAACATGAACTCCCAACCCGACAACTCGCTAATGTGGCCGGAGGGCTCGGTAATTGTACCGTCGCATGCCAAAGCAAAACAAACAATTGGTGGGTGGTGGGTGCCGATGGGAATTTGACACCCTCCTGGTAAGGTGAGGTGTCCCTCAGTTGGCGTTGGCCCTTCTGCACAAACGTAAAATCATATGCACACATGGTATCTTCCACTCAGGAGGTTGAGCAGGAGGATTTAGCTGCAGGTCATCTGTTAAACCTAGTTGCCTCCAAAGAAAGTTAGCTAAATCAACTGTCGTAAAATGGTCACTGCAGAGGTGGGAGCTGGTTGTTATCCTCAGCTAAACATAAAATGTACAAGAGGAGAGCTGTTCCGCAAATCCTGGCACCAAGGGAGGATGCCTTTGTGGGATAATGGTGCAGCAAACTGTGGGCCACAGTAGGACTAGAAATAGAGCATCATCAACATTAATAAGCTTTTTAGTTTTTTGAAGGCTTTGTTGTTAAGATATCCTAAACACATCATGATAAAAGGGTTTGAATGTCTAATGCCACCATTCAGTTCAACAAAACATTGTTACAGCAATCATTTTCTTATGTGTATAAATCTCTGAATTTCCTGTACGCAGGCTTATGCCCTGATTATGATGCACCCACCTAGTGTTAAGGTCGTTCTAAAGCATTTACCCAAATCTTACTTGGACTATAAATCAATTCATACCACAGAACAATAACAAATCTTGATAAAGGCAAGTTTAAATGTGATGATTTGTGCTCCAGTACGACTGGATCAACTGTGTGGGAGCCCGCGTGGGTGTGTGGTCAAACGTGAATGTGACTTGAGCAAAGTGAAGCCTGCTTATTTAAAAGGGGTGACCTCATCCTATGTGAGAATACGATCTAAACTCTGGCCTCTCAGATATTTCCCTCGCTGCAGAAGTCGCCACAACTAAATTACGCCTTGGCACATGCTTCATGGGTTACGTTCAGAAACCTGAGTCTACAGTACGTCACACAATCCATGACCTGATCTGTGTGCGTCTGAAGCTGTGGACACATATCAGACAACTCACAATCATTTCTACACGGGTTTGATTTATTGTTGAAATTATGTTTTTTAAATCAGAAGCTGTGGATTGTTAGATTTAAGTCCCTGCATTTTACTGCGCACCGGGTTTTTTGAAATGTTTATAAGTGAGAAGCTGTGTGAGGCCACCACAGACCTGAGTGAGTGCATGGGCGTGTATCCTGTAGTCCGCAGGTCCGGGGGCCTTGAGGGGAGCTGCAGTTCAATCCAAATGAATGGGGAGGTTATGTAAGTGCTTGCAACATAGAGAAATTATGTAAATGACTCCGTTGCTACACAACAATGCGCCTCCTGTCAAAACATAAACAACATCGCACAAATGTCCAAATGCTAACAATGATAAAACATGATGAAATCCAGCCCAGTGGTGGTAGACACGATTATATGCACACACATTAGGGAAGATTGCACTAGTTTATGAACTGCTCCTCTTTGCACATTTATGAATCGTTGTCTGCTCCCTTGAAACGTTTGATGAATTCACATTTTTGGCCGGCACCCTCAGACTTCCACGGAACACATGGAAGAGTTATTTGCTCCAAAGATTTATAAAAGACCTCAAGTAGTTCGAGGGTGTTTGAAAAGGGGACTTGACGTAAGCTCATCTCGAAAGTTGTAGGTGACGTGGGGAGGTCCAGCTGTGAGCCATCATCGAACACAGCGCTGTCCCACCTCGTGCACCCTTTATGCGTCACCAGCTGTTTGAACTTTCCTGGCTGTTTTTATTTGGTTGTGCATCTAAATCATCGGGGGTCAAGTAAACAGCTCTGGTGGAGGTAAACAGCCTGAGGGATAGGCTTTCCTCTGGGGCCTTCAGCAGCTGAACTTCTAACACACACACACACACACACACGCACACGTGCACTTGCCCGTGCATGCACATACGCCACTGAATCTGGGTGCACACGTCTGTTTTGCACTCCTCAGCTCGGGGCTCTTCTCTGCGCTGAAAGGTCCCAGCAGGCACCGGCGGCTGTTGCTGACGGTGCGATGATGTTCTCGCGGATTCATGATGAACTCCGCTTCTCATCTCACACACACAGAGAAAGAGGGGTAGAGAGAGGGAGAGAGAGAGAGAGGGGATCAAAGCCAGTGAGTGGGATGGATTCTCTGAAATGAATAGTGCTGGGGGATATTGCTTTAACCTTTGTCCAAAGCACTGTGCTCAGGGACCTCCTTGTTTGTTTTAACGGTTCAGAGTTAGCAAGGGTCTCTCTTGCCGCAGAGGTAATCTGGGCTAACAAGACATATTCCCTACGTTTAAGTGGGTGTTTCATGTCACGAGAAGTTGTCCAAATTGCAGCCCGTCCCGTCTGCTTCTTGCACTGTGGATAACACGGGAGTCCAAAAGCCCTACAACGCGTTATTGTGGTCAGCATGATATCTCTGGCATTCGTTCAACACCGAGCGGTTTTGATCATTCGCTGAGGCAGATGTACAGTAGTGTTTTATTTCAGGGGTAGATCAAAAGTCTCCTCATGCTGCGTCTCACCACAACTAGGATTATATTAGGATTTATTTGTTTTAGGCCTATCCACTTCACAGGGAGGCCAGGCCATCAACAAGCCTCCTCCTCCACTCCCTGTTTTGATCCAGATCTAACAAAGGCTGAAGACGAATGCGGCTGCACAAACGAATTATCACTGTTTGGTGCTGATCACCGTGGACGTGGTTTGGCACCGAGCGGTCCAGCGGTGTCACGTCGGAGTGGACCACTCGATGATGTTGGGGCGTTGTGGTGGTAGCCCTCTTCCCCTCTGACTGTGTCATGGGCCTCTCATCCTCCCATCCCCGAAGGAAGCAGCAGACAGATGTTTTAAAACAAACAAACACACACACACACACACGCATTATGGAGAATTGTGCCTGGTGTCATCTGGAGGACCAGAAGCTACTGTGTGTGGTGCAAGCATGTTCGGTAGTTGCATGTCTTGCGTGAGTCACAGAGTGAGAGTTTGCACTATCTCAGCTGCCTTTGAAACCGTCAGTACCTTGAAGGATCGTCCGCTCGCATGCTATGTGTAGACACGGAGGTCTTATTAAATATTTCCCCACATGCTCTGCTTCCAGTTAAGTTCTGTTGGTAAATCACAAAACCTCTCTTGAAAAATAACTCTCCTGTTTCATCTCACAAGCAGCAGCTGTACCCTCGAGGGTTTAATATTTGAGGCAGGGGAATGGGATGGTGAGCACAGAGGAGACTGAGGAGGGTCTGAGGATGCAAGTGAGAGTGGGTGGTTAGAATAACAGTCCGTGAACGCAGCGAACGCAAACACTCGCTCCTTGCGGTCAAACTAAATTGGCTCCCCCGACTCATCCGTCCAACCCCGAAAATGCTAGGGGACATGTTGAAGCCTTTAGTTTTCCCTCTGTCTCGCTAATAATCAGCAAATTCCCTGACCCTCTTTTCTGGGCCTCCCTTCCACTACACTCCCTCCGTCACTGCCCCTGCTCCCACACAGCTGCACTGCAGCACGCAAGGGGGGAGGGGGGGGGGCAGAGCGTGAGAGTAGGTGAGCAAGGGCATACAGAGATAGATACTGTACGTAGATAGATATGTAGCAGTAAGGGTGTAAGAGATTTCAGGCTGAAAACATACAGGGACGATGGCTGGGAGGAGAAAGTGCATGCAGCACGTTTATGGAAAACATATTAAATATTGCTATTTGATGACAAGGCGAACTGCCCCTCTGATTTATGATTATTGTTTCTATAAAATATGCACTGATACGGAGGGTTTGCTGTTCATATACAGAGCCAAGCTGACTTCTGCTTATCTCCGTGCCCTTAAGGATGCTGCTCATGCCTGTGGTCATGGCTTTGGTGACTTTGGTTTTGAATTCTAGACACTGCCCATGTTAATCTGCCTGGGTGGGAAGGGAGGCGTGATGGATGACAGGTTTCTCGCGTTCATTGCACACATTTGGCGCTGCTGTATTAAGATAAACCAACTTCATTCAGCTTTTTTCTCTCGTTACATCTCGAAACTTAACAAAGCAACACGTACAAAGTGGTACTTTACGGCTTCATGGGGGAATTTTACCATCAGCGTGGACCTAATGCAATGGTCATTCAATGCAAGCCAGGTGTTCTTGGAAGTGAGTGTGTGTTGGACTCAGGGGTTACAGAGAGTGTATGGTGAGGGTCCTGGGTAATAACTCACCGAGGTCTCACACTTCTCAGGAAACAGCACAACAAGCCCCACATCAAGGGAGCTTTGAGAGGGAAATGAGCAGAGAGAGAAAAGTACACAGCAGGAGACGAGAGAAGCCACATTTCCAAATTATTAATATTGTTTTTCAGAGAAATCCAAACACTCTCCGGGGATTAGGAGAAGGGGGCAGGGCAAGAGAACGAAGCAGGTAGATTATCTGTCCCGGTGCAATTTTTTGGTTCAACTGAACTGTCAACATGTGAGAGAGGAGGAAAAAAAAAACTCAGTAGTGGTTATACAAAGACTGAAAGCTGAATGAAACATTATCTTTATGGCAGGGTTACAGCACGAACTGGAACTGGTGCTTTGGCTGTAGCTAAAAAAACATCCTCAGCTCTGAGCTTGTCGTTTTCATTCAGACTCTTGTTTTCTTTCAGCTAAAAGCAAGCTCCCCTGCCCAGAGAGCTGGCTAGTCCTGGACACACAGTCACACAATGTGTTCCTCGCTCTCCCACTGCCAAGCTTCACTCTCTGCTCTGGCCTTGAAAAAAAAAAAACAGCCAGAACCAGACACATGCCGCCACGGTACTATACTAATGGTCATAACATTACTCAATGAGGAGAAGACAAGGCTCCAACGCGATGCAAATAATGTAAAGCAGAAGGAAAGGCTGTTGTTGTAGAAAATAGCAGTCTGGAGATGTTTCAACAATAACAACCCCCCTGAAATCAGAGTGATATTAACAAAACCTCTCATTGAGGGGATGTTTTTCCCCCCCAGTCCGTTGGGAAGCACTGTTGTAGAGATGGGATAAGTTGTCACATTAAGCCAGTTGTGTACAACATGGAGGTCCATCTTGTTTCAATTAAAAACTCCAACGCGTCTGGTCTTGATTATCGGTCCTAGCAAAACCAAGGTGATTCCTCTCTAAATGAAAACCACCAGAGAGGCTGAGCAGTGCTAAAAACTGGTTAACAAAGAATAATAGGCGAGCGGGGAAGGTATCAAACTCATCCTCTCTCCTCTGCTTCCTTCTTTCTGGCCTATATAGCCCAAATAACAGATGGACATACCTAACCTTGGAGGGTTGCACAGGGTGATGGGGTAGGGGCTAAAGAGTTTATGAAATCAATCCCTCTCCCCTAACACTTCTTTATCCATTTCATTTCTGCACTTTTTTCTTATTCTCTGCTTGCTTTTTCACCTCGCTCTCGCTCTGTGAGGATTCCTGTGAATCCAGCATGTCCCAGTAGAAACAGACTCATGTTTCCGCTCTGAGGGGTGGAGGGTTTATTCCAGAGAAGGGGGACGTCTTTCTGTGATTTGATGTTGAACCATTGGCTTCCTCTCTTCTCCTCTCAGCCACCTCATCCCTCATCTTGAGACCAACGGTATTTACAAGAGCACTACCTCTTATCTTAGGTCTGTGACACTCAAAGTAAGTTCAAATTCAAGATAGATTCTAAACACGGATGCTGACATGAAACAAGTAGTCCCTGTTGCTCATGCTGAGTATGAGAGGGCTCTTCCGCATCAAGTGTCTAGATTGGGGAGAGGGGAACTGGGTGATTGACAGACGGTAACAACATAATGTATGCCTCTGTGCTGTCACCCACATCACCAAATTCTCCGGAAGCCGCAAGTGTGCCTTTCACACTGTGACTTGGCCAGCGTGAGATTCATAGAGATGCATTGGTCACCGAGAGTGCAAGGATGCATAAAGTGAGTGGTGCCAAAATACCGAGAGAGAAACCGGAGGGGAGAGACTCACGGCACCCAGCCCTCTTATAATGCTGGGCGTTTCTGAAACTGTGGTCTGAACTAATGTGCGATTCAGCTGGTGACGCAGGGATAACCTCCTTTCATCTTTTCATCTCTTTTATTCCCTTATCTTTGCTTGTCTCTGCCTCCTTCATCTCTGTGATCAGGTCCTCTATGGACCTGTGCATGTCTGTGTCCCATCCCCTTCTGCCTCAAAGGAGAGGAAGCCTGCAGAGTCGGGCCAGAAAAACATAATGATGACAAATACACAGATGGACCCCATCTGATAGACTTAGTAAAAGTATTTTCTGAAGATGCGTGAGATCTATTGTGTAAAAAGAAAACAATTTAAAAGTATGCTGCAAATTTTTAAATTGTAAATGTTTTTAAACATTAAATGCAAAACATGATGAAGTGTGAAAAGATCGTTCTCATTTCTGATGTGGTTAGTGTGTCCCCTAACCCTAACCCACCCATTCCCTTTGTTTTGCTTTGTTTACCCACTTCCTAGCGTTACATGTTTGTCCCCAGTTCATCTGTTCTCTGTTTGTGTGTCTGTCTGTTGGGCACGACCAGTGCCCTTTCCACCTGTTCCAAATCATCCCACACACCTGAAGCTCATCAAGTAATAACAGTTTAAGTATAAAGAGCAGGCTCATCGCTCGGTTCTCCATCATATTTGTCCATTCACCATTGTTGTAACAACACTACGCCCAGAACTCCAAGTCTTGTAAACTTTTGTTTTTTCCTCATGTTTGCCCGAACTTCTGCTTGAACATGGAGCTAAATTAGTCTCCGAGCCTGTTCCAAACACCACCCAAGGCTTTTCAGGACACTCTCAGACTAGTAACTCACTCAACCTTCAAATCAAGTTTCGGTGCGAACCTCTGTACTCATCTCTCCAGCTTCTGGAGTTCAGCCACCGCCACCATATGCTCCAGTGCATCCACCTGTGCCTCCGCTGTTCCGTGAATCCCACGCTCTAGAGCCAGGGCCTTCTGCCAGGAAGCTGAACAAGTGCAGTTTCCCTCATGCAATGCTCCCTAGTGTTCCAACATCATGTTATGGGATTGTTATGAGGCTTGCTCCTTTGGCTTGGGAAGACGCAGTAAATGTATGTCAAGCAGTATCAAGTTTGTCTTACAATAATTTCGTGGAGAACATGAAGGTCAACTCTTGAATCTCGGCCAGGGGCCTGAGAAATGTATATTATAACTCTCTTGATAACTATCTTCATCGGCTGCTGACTCTCTTTGGAATGAGAAAACATTCTGGAGGTGTTAAAGGACTAAATCAAGTTGAAGGATGAACTTGCTAATCTTGGCTCTCGGATTTCTCCTGTAGTCAGAACAGAGAACCTCATGTATGAGCAAAGTCAAGCGAGATTCGATCCCACAGTTCCAACATTCACCCCACTCCTTCCACTCTTGTGAGAGTTCCGCCTTCCCACAATCTGCCTCCACCACTGCAGAAGAGGAAGCCATGCAGTCATCTTTGTCTTATTCCAGCTGATCGCATTTGTAGGATGAGAATGGTTTTATACATATACTGTTGAAAGAGTGCTCGTTTCGTTGCTGCGTTCTCTGTGTTGCCAAAAATTTGACTTGCCATTAGGATTGGGGGGTATCGCTGGTTCTCAAAGTGTCTTCAGTCCCATATAAATGTAACAAGGTTCTAAGATACTCTGTGATCTAGTCAGCTTGCCTCTCCTTACTTTCGTTGAGTCTTGTGTAGAAGTGCTAATGCTTCAGATGCAAGATTTCTGGCTATCGTTAATATCCATACCATTCCAGTATCTCTGGTATTTTCTGTAATTCATTGAGGAAAGATTCAGTTAAGTGTGATCTTGGCTCGAAAGACGAATTGTGTTTTGGCCAAAACAACATAACCAACACATTGTCAGGTCTACATAGGAAATATTCAATTGCATCTCCTTCTGTCTGCCAACCTGAGGGTGCCATCACTTAAGCCAGCCCTGAACCTACAGATTTGCCCTCTATACCTGAGGTATATAATGATTCCAGAAAGGTGTATGGCCACCCTTGTTGTTCTTATTGTTGTTGTAATTTTAAACTGGGAGCATCTCCGACTATCAGCAGATCAGACAATCGGGCGCTTGCTCCACTTTTCTCACTGGTGTAGAGTTTTCTTTGTGTCCAAAGAAGACAAGACCAACATCTATCCGACTTCCATGGCTTGAATGATATCTCCATCAAATTATCCTTTAATCGCTGCTTTGGAGCCTTTCTTGGGAGCTTCAGTGTTTAGTAAAGTGGATTTTGTCAGAAATTCTGATTTGAGAAAAGGACTAAAGACAAAACAGGATTCAACTCACCAATTGGACATTTTGAGTCATGGCATTTGGGTTGACCAATACCCAAGCAAGGAGGTCCAAGCAAACGAACTGGCTCTAGATATTGGTTGGAAAGAGTTGAGCCAACATTTGGATCGGATCCCAAACCTAGCTTCATTTAGGCTGCAAAATGTCTGAATTCCTGTAAATGTTGAACTTGATTCTCTCTTCTGCCAGTACGGTTAATGGGAGTCCTTAACCAGTGGTGACACTATTCTGTGCTCCAAATGTGACAGCTGTATCTTGGGACATTTAGTCAGTAATAAGTGAAGCACTACAAATACTACCAAGATAAAAGTCTATCTGACATCTGCATGCAGTGTCTGTATGCTTGGGGGAAGTCATGCCATTGTTGAACTTCAGATTTTTCTGACAATTTCCAGTCCCTACTCCCCACTAGTCTCACGTAGACCTCCACTTACTCACTGGTTAGCCTCTTTCTTGAGGTAACAGACTTATTTCCACCATTCTAAAAACATAAAAACAGTTTTTCGAAATCCTTCCTACTCTGTTGCTCTTCCTAATGTTATCTGATTGGGAAACTTGTTGATACCCTTATACCGGTTGATGTTGTCTCTGATAGAGGTCCTCAGTTCACCTCTCAGGTGTGGGAACTGTTTCTGCCAGACTCCAGGGGCAAAGTTAGTTTAATTTCTGTTTTCCATCCTCAGACTAATGTTCGGATGGAGATGGCCAATTCAAATCTTGTGGCTACCAAATGATGTGTCACTGCCCCCAACTCATCATCTTGGAGCACCCACTTGCTCTGTACTGCGTATACTCATGATTCCCTCACCACCTCTGCCAAAGATTTGGTTTCTTCAAAACCTGTTTGAGTTATCTGCCAACATTGTTCCCCTCTTAAGAAAGGGTCATTTCTGTACCCACTGTCCACATCCCCATCCATCAAGGAAAATCCAGAAGGACACTCCCTAAGCTTTGCTCGGCCAACAAGAACAGCCTTCTGGAAAAAAAAATTCTTTAAAAACTGAATCCAACATTTTCCCACTTATTATCTATTCATCCATTATGATACTTAACTGCCCACTTCCAAGAGAATCCACCCTACACCCTACCCGTCTCAGCTAAAGCTGGTGTCTTTTGGTCTCATATGCAATCCTTCCGCTAACCTTCAACTATCCTGCATATTAATGTCCATCTCTAATGTAGCCTGTCTATATATTGGTGAAACATGAATAATCATTCAAACAAAAGATCCACCTCCTTAGATCAAAACTCTGGTCAACCAATGAAGGATACAGGACTCTCTTTTAATGACAACAAGAGGAGTTAAGGTGGGAGACTACGTCAAGTAGAGAAATCATGTGGTAATTGAGGAGGAGGTCTATGCCAACATTAAGGTTATACTTTTGTCCGTTCCCAGGCGGCTTGAAGACTATTGTTTTTTGGCCTCATGTGACTCCAAGGACAGCCGTCTCAGGTGACTCCAACCACTCTAACCACTGTTGTTACACCAGCCAGGAGCATTAACCAGCTAAGAGGCCAATGGCCTTCGTATTGACCCCACAGAGTTTAAATACCTGGGTCTCCACACAAGTCAGTCAGAACTCAAGTCAAATCTCACCATGTATCTTCCACCAAGTACAGCTGTACCCACTTCAAATTTTCTTGGAAAACTATGATCTGACATTGAATGATGCAGACACTGTTTTTCTGCTCTCTAGTGGTCATAAATCACATAAGGCAACTTTAACAAAAAATTATGACTGTCGGTCTTAAATCCCCACCTGACACATATAATCCCACACTCAACTCCAGTTACAAAAAAATAGAGGGAGCTGTTAGAAACACAAACATAGTCAAGGAGGTTTATGAAAAACTTCAAAATAATTAGGCAGAGGCCAATCGAGGTTGCTTTTTGCATCGAGTGAAATATGTCTGCTGACATTTGACTTCAACCCGGGTGTCATAAAGCTTTCTGCCTTCTGCCAAAACCATACAGCAATTTCAGACCATTAGATGTTTGTCATAAGTGCATCATAAATATAATGTTCTCTCACTCTGTCAGCAAATAAAATAACTTTTATTTTTCACAGAATATGTGACAAGTGGCTTTCCTTTCGTGGTAGGGCAAGGTCAATCCTCTCTCTGTTTCCTATTACTGATTATTCATATTCACATTCACAGGCATCTCAGCAACAGAAAGACAGTTAGATGTCAGGGAAACAGGCAGCCAGTCCATTGCAGGTCTAACCCAAAGAGAGACAGTGCAAATGCTCACTCACTGTTCAGAGGACACAGCACTTACTGCCGAGTCACTGTGCTCCATTTAAGGCTATGTCCACACCAATATGTTTTAAAACCCCTGAACTTTTCTTCATTTTCGCCTGACGTCCACATTAGGAAATATATATTTGATTTTCTAAGTATTAAACAATAAAATAATAACCAATACTCAACAGTCTGTTTACCACACAAATGGAATAAATACCTCTACAGAAAAAAATGAAAAAAAATATTTATGACACCAGGAGCAGCATTCTCAAAACTAGATGACGGGTTGCGAGCTAAACGTTTGTGGAGAACTGAGCTCGACTCACCTGTGGTGGCGGGTTCTGAGTCTAAATTTAAGATTTAATACAGAACACTGTTCTTGAGGCACTGAAGAACATGAATGAGCTGGCTGACGTCATTGTTTATAGAACCCGAAGGCGCGAAATAGTATAAATTACCACGTTATGTGTTTTATGTCTGTTCATCCATTCATTCATTCAGTGATTTGGGGAAATGTTTTTTTTTCCCTAAGCGTTGTCCTCAGAGCCTCAACATCCTTTTCCAGCCTTTTAGGGACCTATAGCCTTTGAGCAATGGGCTTTGAGCTTGTGTTTAGACAACTATATAACACTACTTGAACTGTTCTGCAAATCCAATCCTTCGTTTCTGTATAAATATGGTGAGTCAATATGCTAACTGTTTCTTGATTTAATTTCCCTGATAGGTTGCGATGTTTCTGAGTTGCATAAGATTAACTTTTTGAATGATTTCACCCCTAAATCTGTATTCACATGAAGCCTGTTTGTATGAAGCTATCGGGCTCACTGTGCCGGTTTAGTTGCCACAACCCTCGCTGCTAGAATGCCAAACATAAATCTCACCCGTTCATCCAAGCTCCAAGGCAGCACAAAGTGTACTGTAGCACCCTGCGAAGTCCACAGGAAATTAATGATCAGGGTAAATAGTTTAGAAAAAGTGTGCAAAAGGGTTTTTGGAACTTCCTTGACTTACGACTGACAGCTGTTTGCTGTGGAGGAATAAAGAATTGATGCTCCATGCAGGGGAATGCCGCTAGGCTCCAGGGGACAGGAGAAAGGTTCCTTATGAAATATTGAGGGCGACTGGAGATGGGGCCAGAGCATGTCTGCCCTTCCTTCTCAGCTCCTCCACCAGGCAACAATGTGCGTGCTCTGGAGGGGAACTCACAGTCCTGCCAGCTAAGGTGAGTGGGTTCCTGTGAGCGTGCGTGTGTGTGCGTATCCAAGTTGGTGTATACGTATAACTAGTTATCTATATATTTAAGAGCAGGTCTGAGTGTGTGTTTGTGTGTGTGTGTGCGAATGTGGGACTGTGCATGGCCTAGGGTGAGTTGCTTCACTTGGATTGCACTCCTCTGAAATAGCAGCAGCGGTTGGCAGCCATTGAGCAGAAAAACCTGGTTTCATTCCAGCAGAGAAAAGAAACAGTGGAAGAAATACTGACAGGTAGATCAGGGGGGACCGGGCCAAGCCAACACACTGCACACTAGCTAGCTGCAGTATTTTGACATGATGGTTTCAAGAGTTGCCAGCGGCGCTGACCTGCTCACCAGTATGTAACTGCATGCTTTGACAGCAAATATCCAATGTTACCAGTCACTCATCAAATTACCATTTAGTGACAAGTATGCAACCATCATCGGTGGAACCATAATAAACACCAGACTATAGGCCGTCGTGCCAATTACTGTTCCAGGGGTTATTTCAGGTTCTGTAGAATTTGGAATTGGTGCTGTACTATACTGCAGGTATTAATCAGGTTTGTGGCAGTTATGATTTTGCAATGTTCCCTGGTCACCTGGTCTGAGTTTAGTGTGTTATCCTTGGCATTTTGAACATTGTGTGCAGTCTTTCCAGAGTCAGGGCAGAGTTTTCATATAAAACTCTTATGGATGCACCAGGAGTATTTTTTGGGGGAATAGAAAAACGTACTTAAATTAAAATGAATACTCTATTTGAGGAGGAATTTGTAGTAAATTCCTGACCTAATTTATGTTGTTTTCATTATCAATCAGTATGTCCATAGTAACTGGCCAAGACACACACTGTGATATTATGTCTACAGCAGTCTCCCTTCGTTGGCACTGAGGGCTGTGACAACTCTGCTGCGGAGAGGCAGAGAGCCGCTTCGGGACTTCACTACACAGAACACTGGAAATATCTGTCCCTTCAATGATTAAACAAACTGGTGATAGCTGAATAATGAAAAACATCAAAATGTATTATTCTGACGCGTTAAAATGTCTTGTCGCGTTAATAATTGTATTACATAAAGCATAATTTAAATATTTAATGAATAATAACCATATTAATTAATAATGATTTGTAGCTTTGTGTTTCTATGTGTGGGACACACACACACTGACCTTGGGGTATTCAAGGTCACATACTCATCGAAACTTCCTCTGGTGAGCATGCTTGAGTGCCACAGGCCGTCTTCTGGTGACAAAAGCTTTCTCATGCTTGGGTGCTAGCACAAACACAATTAAAAAAACATTCTCATGCAAATTGAGCGCACCCAACAGTCGTAATTGTTGGTAATTGCTCATAAACATCCCCTATCAACACTGGCACATGCGATCGCACGAACGAGGAGAATAGCATCAGTAGCAGCAAAGCCAGGCAGATGAACCACACAGGGATAGAGGATGTATTTGTTTGGGTCATTAGTAACTCATGGTGACCCAGTAAGCCACAACATTATAGCAGTGACAAGGCCAAGGCTCTTCCTTGCTCTGCTAACTGTGCGTGTCTGTGCAGGGCCAACTGGCCTGCACTGATATCCCCAGTTCCTAGAATCACATTGTTTGCATGGCCTCAGACACCAAACGGGAGCCAGAGCGGAGGCAGTTTGATGCTGATGGGCAGAATTTGTGTTTGGTGCTTACGTTCATGGAGGAAACCCGAAATGGCACGCTGTAAGTGGTTGTTGTAAAATAAGCCAAATACGTCAAAATGTAGGCCATCTTAATCACTCTTGGTATCAGGCATCTTGCAGTGGCAGGCATTTTTTACAAGGTCACGGAGCACTAAGGGGTAAATAATAGCTTTGTTGTCTTTTACAGTAAACACACTTTGTGAGGTCATTAACTGTGGCGTTGATAAGGACTGAAAACATCGTTGATTTAGTTGTTTCCTGTATCCTCAAAGTAAATTTTTACATTTCACCATTTAGTATCTGAACCCGATTCAGTAACACAGAATATCCCATGTTTATTCTGGAGTATGTTGATGAAGAGGGAGTGGGGTGAGGGGTGTTTTAGTGAGCTCTGATACTGCATAAACACAGGGGAGGGAAAAAGTAAATAATTTGAGGACAAGAGCGTTACAGTGAGGAGAGGCACATGAACTGCACTCAATCTTTTCTGAGTTGCAGGAGATCCGAAGCCTTCGTGAGCTCATCAGTCGAAGGTCATTGGAACATTCAAGGTTAGACTGGAAAGCCCATCAGTCCCTTTGCCAAATCCTCGAAAGAGTCGAGGAGCTAAACAGCCAAGAGGAGTGGGCGGATGAAGAGTAAACACTGCGTTTTGCAACCCTGTTGCACATTGTTGCTCTGATACATCATCCCCTTGCATCTGCTCCGTCTTATAAACACACACACTATTGTATTTTCCCTCCTTCAGATCATTTTGGACCTTTGTTTTACCACAAGACTTTTAGGCCTTACTCATAGAACGAGAACTAGGTATGGAGCAAGAGAGAGAGCCGAGCTGATGGAAACCCAACACCTCCAGCCCAGTGGTAGCACTTTGACAGAAGAGGTCAATGCCGAGTCAGATAAAGTTTATTTATGTTTTTCTATTACTCCCTTTCATCGATGCCCGTGGCACAGCAGATAGTATCCCCACTTTGCTTATTTGCTCAGAGAGCCCTACCTCTGGACAGCTCTCATTCAGCACTTAATGTCCATAACGCCTTCGGTAATTGTTGTTTTCCTCTGCCCCTGAAATATCACCGCTTCACAGGACTAAGCCCCTCTGTCCTCTTGTTTATTTTCAAAAGCCTCAACCAGGACAAATAGCCTCAGGTCAACCACAACAGGCTAGCGGTCTTGTGTGCGCCTCAAAAGTGCCCTGAAAATCTGTTGAGCTGACATACAGTAAATTTGTTCCAGTTGCATGAAGAAGCAGGAAGAATGTGGATGGGTGTGTGTGTGTGTGTGTGTGTGTGTGTGTGTGTGTGTGTGTGTGTGAGAGAGAGAGAGAGCGAGAGAGAGAGAGAGAGAGAGAGAGAGAGAGAGAGAGAGAGAGAGAGAGAGAGAGAGAGAGAGAGAGAGAGAGAGAGAGAGAGAGAGAGAGAGAGAGAGAGAGAGAGAGAGAGAGAGAGAGAGGGAGTTCTGGTGGTGGGACCAGCTTTCGGTCTTGCCCAGACTGGGGCTTACAGCAGGGATTGCTCAGCTTCGGTCAGCTCTTCCCCGCTTCAAAGGCTGGGAGGAGAGGTTCTGTGAAATCATACAATAACAGTGAATTTAACCACCCTTTCAAAACACAACTGAACTGAAGTGGATAGGTGGGAACGAGACAGAAGGAAGGGATGGAGTTTCACTGCTGATACAAGGAAAGATAAGAAAATATAGTACTTGCTTCTGTGCTGTGGGAACATACCTATTCTTCTGAGAAAGGTTTGGTCATGCAAACTCTTTATGGCAGTTCCCTTCACATGTTTTACACCAAAGTAAGCACAGGTTTTTTAAACACGGATAAAGAAAAAGGGGATTTAATCCTTTCCTCTTGCCGGTAGATGACTTTACCTTTTACCTGGGTAAAAAAGAACATTGAGGCCAGTGACTCTGTTTAAGTGGCTACTTTTACTTCGGTCATCTAAAAGCCGCTTGCAGTGTTGCATACAAAATCACCACTTCACGTTGTTCCCATAGACTATTCCCTGGTTATAAATAACATCTGCATAGTTTGAACCACGTCATAGCATTATGATGGACAAAGACCGATAGATTGACATGTCCACCCAGCTGCAGACCCAGGAGTGACTTCCGATCGTACCTTTACCCACTAAGAGGGCTGGATTCACAGTCTCTCTCCGTTGGCCACTGGAGCAGCTCCTGTAGAGAAATTCGAGGCTAATGTTGTAACTCAAAGGCACCACAGCGATAGTTATTAAAGGATATGTGTTTTCTATCTAAGACACTAAAATAGACACTAAAACCTACAGTCAATTGATCCTTCTAGCAAATCCGGATTGTGAATTCAGAGCCTGATACAGCTTATCCGTCTGTAACTTGTCTTTTCTGTTATCTCAAAACTCTGAGAAAGTTTTTCCTTTTTTTGAGTCAGTTCCATTGACGCTGTCCTGTTGCTGTATATGTGCACATATCCGCAGCTAGAAATAGTCCCCAGAAAATCCACTAGTTACCCCTGTGGGAAAAGGGTTTGTCTATAGTAAAAACTACATCACCCAGTTATCTTTAATGAATAAAAGTATACATTGCATTTTTTGCCCTGTTTTTAAAATATCAGGTTCAGGAGAAAATTGATGGGTTTTCGAGGTCGGCGAGGCGCGGGACAGTGGACACACCAACCCAACGTTGTTAAAAATAACAATAATTGGAACATCACCAGATTCTTTCCTTTCGATTAAAGACTATTTCGCTTTTGCAAATACTGGGTACTGCCGTGTCCAATCATCATCCTTGAGTAATGATGTATAGTACGCAGTTGTATGATCCAAAGAAATAGTTTGTTTCCCGCTGAGGTAATGCACACTAAAAATGTGCGACCACATCTAACTGAGTGGTTTTTGATTTCTTTTTCTATGGCGGCTTTCGACAGGATACATTTTTGGGGGATGCCACGATGTCGGGTTGCCCTTCCTGCCTCATGGAAAAGGTACATTTTCACCACTGATACACAACACATGGAAGCCATCAGCCGTGACTGGAAGCTTGTGGTGTGGAGACTGTAAGCAGGAGCCCGCAGACTCCTACACACATTGATATATCAACAATTATGGAAACAGAGGATATGCAGTGCGCAAGCGACAGTGTGTGTTTGTGCGGCCGGGTGTGAATGTGTGCATCATTTGTTTTTTAGGTGTTTCTTGATGTGTGTGTGAGTGTTGCTCCTGTTATTATCTCTCTGACAGCTAAACCACCCCTCTCCTCCCCCCCACTCTCCCTGGATGTAATCTCAGAAGACGATTAGTTCATATTTTCCCCCGGTTGTATGGACTGGTCCCTGGCGACGGGTCGCTATATGTGTTTTAAAGATATGCTATATGTCAATGGGTAAATTGGTCAACTGTCTGACGTGTGATGTGTCATGTGGTCCAGCTCTTAAAAGTCTTCTCTAATGAGCCCAAGGGATTTTAAAGAGGAAAACACCACAGCACTTTTTCCAGTGAAGCCGCTCTCCGCCTCGCATGACAGAAACAAAAGCTTTTTGTCCTTTTGGCGATTGGATGTGTCTGTGTGTGTGTGTATGTGTGTGTGTGTGTGTGTGTGTGTTTGTGTGTGCGTTTGTGTGTCTTCCATTCCCGTATTCCTTTATCTCTGTTTGCTCAACAAACACTGAGAGGTTTCTTGAGAAGTTTCTTATCTTGTTTCAGTGACACATGACGTTTGACCGCCCAGTCATGACTGGATAAAAGACATTCAATTCAATTTTATATCCTTGCTAATTTTTCGTCTGAAATTCTGCGCAAATTAGTTGGTTCCTTATTATTTGTGTGCCATCCAGTCATCTTTTATCAGTTTGTTTGTATGGTTTTTGTATTAAGAGAGCATTACAACGTAGCAACACAATGGCAGTGAGGTAACAAACTGCATTTTGCATTCAAAACCTGCAGTGGAGGAACAGGAAATACAAGAACCAATATGTCAGGGATCTGGTATATTTGAGTGAGCGATGGCACCAAGATCCTCATGAACACCATTCAAATTCAAGCTAGAAAAAACAGAGCAGTATGTATGCATCAATAGCGCTGCAGTGTAAGCACCAGCACCTTAAGCCCTCTGATAACACACGGCATGTATGTTATAATACATCACTCACAGACAACACTGTTAGAATGTCAGTAATCAAAGCCCAACCCTGATGATCACAGGCTGGTGGTGATAATCATACGCTGGCGCTCTGGTCCCCCCCCCCCCACACACACACACACATTTCCCTCAATTTCTGTGACACTGCACGCTGGTATGCTCCATTCCCGCTTTTTATTCACAACAGCTTTTGCGATCACAATTAAAGCTCATTATCATCCTCTTTATTGCCGTTGTTTATGCACGGCGCCCTCGCGATAGTGAATGAGTGCGTGGCCGCCGATGAATCTTTATCTGACATTGCAGAGTTATGACTACCAGCTTTACTGCTACTTGCCTCCCAGAAATGTCACCATTGGCCTGTGAATCAGAGGATGATGATGGGAAATCTGTGTTTTCCTTTTGATAGTTTGTGTTTTCTTTTTTCCTCTGCCTCACATTTTTTGGGAAAGCCTGCAGTATTAATCAGGGACACACATGTGCACCGGGCTCCCCAGAGCCTTTAGTTCAACAGACTGAACAAAGAATTTCCAGATTTCATTCTCATTATCATGGAGATTTAGAGGAAAACAATCAATCGCTGTTTCGAGATTCTCCAGAAGACCCAACCCTTCATCTTTAATACAACGCGTCTGACAGGTGACCTTTGGGCCCCCCCCCCCCTCTATGTGTCTAAATGTTAAAAATGAAGTTGTAGTTAAGATACAAATCACTGATAAACATTGTTGTGAAAGTATAAACTAATTTTGTAACCCTGCTGTTAGCAGGTTTAAGAGAAGAACTACTGGACGAACTACCATGAAATGTTGTGCATAGATGCAGTTTGGTGAGGGAAGAATCCACTTTTGGAACGGCTCCAGATCAGGGGGAGGATCCAGGAATGCTAGATAATGTGTTTTTCCACATTTTCCTTGATTTCTCAGAGAATAATTCATGAACCTTGATGTAAAAAAAATCTGACATATTAAGAAAGCTGATATTTATGAGTGTTTGCAGTTTGGTGCAGATCCAAATAATGGATCTAGTGAATTTAAATCTGGTTTCATAAGGGGGCTGGTGAGGAAGTTATTACTTGTTTTGTCACTACACATCATTTCACTTGTGGGACCTAAAAATTCGAATTTTCCCATTCAAACCAAAACACGTGACCCTGACGTGACCTTTTACCGATAATGAACATCCAACCACATGAAGAGATGAGCGCGCAGCCCATTGAGTCTTTGATGAGAGGGTTTGTCATTAGTCAGCACTCCATCGGATGCTCGAAGGTTTTCTTTGACACCAAGTATGAGAAAACATGTCATTAACAATGGAGCTCAAGGAGTGGACCTGAATAGGGCTCGGTTCTGCATGATCGACCCATCGAATCAGAGGAACGTGTTTGAAGTTCACGTTGGGGAATTATGACGTGGAAGATAATAAGGACCCTGCCTCTGTCAAACCCTAATGACCCACCGGCTGTATGGGCACATAAAGCTTCACTGCTGGGGCAGGAATGTAGCTACTGTATTAAGCGTTGCCCTATGACATGAAGCGGGGGTGCCAAGCCACTCAAGCAGCGCCCGCCTGCAGGAGAGATGACTGGAACTGTGTATACATTGTGTGTCGCGGTCCCGGGGTCACAAAGGCACGGCCACGGTTCAGTAACCCTTTCATCCTGTCATTCTCTCATCTCATTCGTAATTATCTCACATATAAAAAGCCACACATTTTTGATTCTCCTCAGCGATGGAGCAAACAAGGCTGCGATGTGCCGGAGCGAGTATGCCAGTGTCCTCACTCAGCTCATTCACTGACACATTAACCTCTAAATGAGCTCTGCTGTGGGGATCTTAATCTGTCTTTGGCCACACAGACACTTTAGTTCCCACACACGCGCTTAGAAACAAACACACACAAACGCGCATGCACACACACGCACACACACACACACACATTTGGTGAAAGGCAGCCGAGGGGTCAAGGGGCAGCGTTTGACTGTTAGTGCTGCAGACACCAAACTCATTTAACTCCCCGCTGAATGATGTGGGCATTGTGTGTTTGTCTTTGTGCATGTATCTGCGTGGTTGTGATTGGATGTGCGTGACGAGAGGAGAGGAGGAGGAGAGGAGTGGAGAGGACAGGAGAGGAGAGGAGAGGAGAGGAGAGGAGAGGAGAGGAGAGGAGAGGAGAGGAGAGGAGAGGAGAGGAGAGGAGAGGAGAGGAGAGGAGGAGGAGAGGAGAGGAGAGAGGGTACTTTCTTCACTCTTATGGGTTGGGAATTCACATGTATAAGATGCTGGCAGCTCCTATAGTGTTGCAGTCAATGGAATTTTTTGCCTAATCCTCATTGAAAGTGGGAGCTCCTTTCATGTTAGGACGACAAAGTGACCCATTGTGACCTTTTGTCCTCCCTCTTTGAGGCCTCGCTCTAACGATTAGGCCGCACTCACAATGCCAACGCATGGAGAGGAGGAGACCAATGTTCCTCCGGCTCCTATACCTCTCCAGGGTCTGAGGAGCCTCCATTCTCACCACCAAAACCTACACATCCTGACGCAGAACAGGGTGCAAGAAGAAGAAGAAGATGAAGAAAGGGAGAGATAGGGCAAGAGTGAAAGCAGGGAAAAGGGGGTTGGGGGGGCTGAATAATAGAGGAAATCCTTGAGACCGGTGATGGAGGGAAAATAGGAGGAAGGAGGGAGGGAAAGAAGGAATGAGAACCAGAAAAAATACCAGAGCAGCAGTCAGCATGGCGGATAAAAGCCAGTCTTAAGATAAGGTTGGCACAAATGTGTTTGTGATCATGTTGCAGGGTCCACGGCAAACTTTGGAGAGTTTGCCAACTCACGACCACAGACATGTACAGATGTTTGAGATATTAATGTCACACACGTCCAGGATGGGGTGAATTGCCTTACATGGATGTGTGTTTGGGAGAAAATCCGCAACAACGTGGGACGGAGACAGACAAACACACACATCTAGAGCCCCACTCACACGAATGATGCAGACACACGATATCAGCCTCGTCAACCTATCAGAAATCTTTGACCTTTCTAATCACAGATAACAGAGGCGAGCACAAAAATCAAGACAAATTGCCCTCAGTGTTTGTGCGATGAATATTTCTTGCATGTGTGTAAAGCTTGCAGCACGCACTAACACACACACACACACTCACACACACACAACTATGCACGCACACATCCATCCCTCATGTGCAAACGCTTGCCAAAATCATATCGTTCAAACAAAGGCCATTTCTCAGTGTGTGGGTGTCTGTGTGTGTACACTTCAAAAACACATACTCACTGAACTCCTGTCATACCCTTCCAACATATGCTATGAGTTTGGCCCGTGTCCCGAAGAGCACTGCCACATGACTGCGAGCCCAGACAGCCCCAAACAATCAGACAATCCAAACGCTGAATTGCACTCAAGCACTGGAATCATTGGGAATGTGATACAGGGAGTACAGTATTCAACCATATAGCCACAGATTTTTAGATTTAAATTAGCTCCCCGGTCCGGTGGCTTTTCATCGTCGCGGCCCGAGCGCCCCGAGCGTATTTCAGAGCTCGGTGGAAGAAAAACCTCAAGTTCTCCCCCGGTATCAATCGCATTTTCTCTTGAATGCTCAGTCTTTCCAAGTGGCTTCCAAGTGGTGCACAAGGTTACATTGTTTTATCCTTTTTCGATGACTAAACAGGCTTCAGCTACAACTTTCTCTTCCCGCTGCACGCTGAATCATGAGCTACTTTCAGACGTCCTCTACGGGATTGAATCGCGAATTCTGACATTTTTCGGAGATTATTCATCCATCCACACTTGTATGGGGCTGAATTTGATCCAAAATATGAATGTTGGCAGCTTCATCAATCGGCAGCGACAAAGATAACAACAGGACGTCTCTTACCATGGATTAAATTATACTTTACTTTTAGTTTCAATCTCCTGCCAAACTGCTGTAAAGTTGTTTTCAGGTTTGCACTGAAATCCAGAGTCTATACAGATATTTTGCGGCGGATCTAAACGTGAGAACGCAAATGTCCAAATCATTTGCTCCGGACAGTTTACAGAACCTTTCCTGCCAACCTCGTAGTAAATTGTTATGAGTGGACCTGTGTGAGATAACATCAGGAACATTCGACGTTGATGTCGAGTTGGACAGACACCAACTTTTCAGAGCTTTTGGTAAAAGGAGCCGATGTGTTGCTTTAAATCAAAAACCTGTGATTTCTGCAGCGGTATTTAAACATGGTGTCCCCCCCGCCTCCACGCCCTCCAGCCAAACGCTCCTCAGCTGAGTGTTGAATGTAAAAGGAAAAACTTTTCCCCAACTATAAACAGCTAAAGCATCAGTGAACGAGTGCAGGAATACTGCAAAAAAACCTATTAACCTCCACTTCCACCTTATTCTGAGAATCTCTGTTTACGCAACCAGTTGAGCGAAGTCCAGGTTTTTCAGTAATGTTTTGAGAAAATTAAGGAATTTTCCCCGAGTGTCTCTTTCAAAACAAAGCAAACCAAAAGCGAGAGTCCAGCCGAAAGAAGAAAGTGTCCTCTCAGCCCGGTGGCAGTGTGTTCACTGGCAAATGTCAAGATGTAGTATCACCTGAATTGACTTATTGCAGTGTGTGTAGGTGTGTGTGTGTGTGTGTTTTTTGCAGTGAGCACAAGTTAACAAGGCAGGTCTCAGAGCAGCGTCTCTCCAAGCTGCGATACTCGATACTTGTTTTCGGCAGGAGAAACAATGAAAGTATTTAGTCAGATGTCACGCAGAGTGAGTTTGTCTCTTGTGCAATTCAAACTTTTATTCATCAGGGCTTTCTCGCTCGCTGCGTTGCATTAACGCGCACTCACATGCACACGCACACGCACACGCACACGCACACACACGCACGGCACCTTCCCTTGGTAGCCGGGGCTCTCTGAGTCAGTGCTCAGTGTGTGTTTTCAATTACGCGCCCTCTGATCGCCCTCTCCTCCGCTGCAGATTCCTCTCCGTCTGCAGCCTGGATAACGGATATGCAGCCATATTATAGGTGGAGAGAGGAAGGCCAGGATTAGAGAGGGGCTGTATGATAATAAGACCTGCCAAAAAGTCTCTCTCTCTCTCTCTCTCTCTCTCTACCTCGCATAAACACGGTCACAAAGGAGCTGTTGTTTCCTCGGAGCACTTTGTAGCAGGTTGCGATAACGCCGCCGCTAATACAACCGCATTTACCTGACATTTTTGCGACATGACACCAAACAGACACGCACACATCACACCTCATGCCTTCCTCTCTATTGTTTTTGTGTGTTTTGTTCAACCGCTTGTGAATCTCTGTGTTTTTCCGTCTCACTCGCGTCAGGATAACGTTTCAGTGTTTGTGTACCTCGTCTGAGACTTCAAAGATCCCGACGCACCAAATCACCTTTAATCGCGGCTGAGGAGCCATTGTGTTGATGATATGGTTATGACATTACGCCTTCATGATAAAGCTCATCAACGCCAACGACAGTTACGGCTAATCCACTGAGCACACACGCTCGGCAGCATCACTTAACTCCCTCGGCAGCTTAACAAAGCACGGCCTGTCTCCTCACTTTGCCTGTGTTTTCCAGCCGTAATGAGGGGTTACCGAGGCATCAAGGGCTTGTGTGCATAAACACACATGTGCGCACCTCAAGACAAGCATGCGCCCAGGTTATGATCCGCGTTTCTGTGAATGAACCTGATGAACCGCGCGTCGGTCGGATCCTGGATGTTAATCAACGGCTATTATCTGAGTAGGTGAGGTTTGTCAGACGGTTGACTGAGCCACTTAGTGTCGTTTAGGAAAGTAATCTCCTTAGCCAAGTTAAATATATCTCTGTTCACATTTTCAGACGGTAATATTCGGCTTTGGTTTTGGAGCGGCTTTCGAGAAATCCACGGGCAGGAAGACATGTTGTTTTCATCTGCCCCTGCCGCTGATTCCTACGAGTGCTTATCTGTGCAGCATCCACCCTGGCTGACTCCATTGTACTCTATTGTGCTGCCCTTAATCCTCAAAGACCAAGTTGAGGAGTTGTAATCTGTAGGAACACCTCATTCCGTCTCATTCACAGGCCCATGTAATGAAACCCCCCTTTGATGAATAAGTCGATTAGAAACCTCTATTTATGGTAAGTTATTCAAAAGGGGCTTAGGCGGTTAGTTGGATGAGTTGTTCTTAAAAGCACACACTGTACTGGGTGTTTAATAGCCGGGCCTCCTCCTCTTTCCTGTAGCCCCCCCCCCCCCCCCCCCCCCCTTTCCTTTACTCTCCTCTTCTTTATGCCTCTATCATTTCTTCGCCCGAAACCCCTCTGTCTGTGTTCATGACCTCCCCTGAGCCCATGGCTCCCCTCTCCCTCCTTGTCCTCCTCTTATCTAACTCTCAACCAGCTCCGCTGCCAAGTGAGAGGACCAAAACTGATTTATGCAGTGGCCATCACAAGACAGCAACCATTCTAAGCTGTGGCCGGAGAGAGATAAAACCTCACCATAAAGACAGCATTGTTCCTCGTCCGACAAAAAAATAGGAAACAGCCACAAGTGGGATAAATACTGCTGCCTTTTTTTCACGGCCTCTTCAAGGACTCACATCTGCGTGGGCTTGTGACTGATCTTACCCAGATCTCATGGGGGCAGCATCTCTGTGATTGATCACGCCCATATATTGGTTACCTACTACAATAAAGGCTGAACTAGAATCATCTGTGTAACATTTGAAGAGAGTTTGGACACAGCTGAGTGAACATGTGTGGTATTTTGAGATTTATTACATTACATTACATGTTATTTAGCTGCCGCTTTTATCCAAAGCGACTTACATTTTTAGAACGCTCAGCATTTATGAGGGGCCATTTAGGGATTCAGTATCTTGCCAAGGACAGTTAGGCATGCAGATGGGATAGAGTGGGATTTGAACCAGCAACCTTCTTGTTGCAGAGCACCCGCTTGTTGCAGAGCACCCGCTCTATCCCTTAGGCCACGCTCTAGATAAAAAATGAGAGCTGCTAAAAACATGGCGCCCCGTGTTCATCTGCTGTGTTTTCATTGAAAAAAAAATTGTGTAGGAGAAGGGTGAACAGCCACATCGGCTAAACACCTACAGGTGCAAATAGCATGTGCTTTGTTTGGAATGAAGGGAGGTCATTCGGAGAGTGCATACTACCATTCAGTTGAAATCCCAATGTTAAGGAAATGGACAAAAAAAAATCAACTTTGCTTAAGAAATTCTGACTTGAATGTAACAGAGGTGTGTTAAAGCCTCTTTCTTTGTTTTTTGTGTCTACTTAAGATCATCTTCAACAACAGTTAGCTTCAAACAAATAAAAGCTGGCAACAAAAGAAGCCAGGGGGAATTGTGCATGGACTATAGTGGCTTGCGGGTCCATGGCTGTATTTCCACAGTATTTAGCTCCATCATAGCAACAACATAATCATGTCATAATATTTTAAACAAAAAACCTTTTTGTCTGTGTGCTATTTTGTCCTTTCCGCAGGCTGCTGTTAACACAAACTTTCCTGAAGATATTTCACAATAAAAGCCCTCCAGGGACAGGAAGGGATTATGTGTCGTCAACCACTGCAAGGGGTTTTAATGTGAAACAGATGAAGGGAAGTGTTCAGTTTGTATTAACACCAAAAACCACAGCAACAATTCAAAGTAATTCAAAGTAACAGAGCAAATGGGAGAAAGTCAGAAAACAGGGAGAGGGATTCTTACAAAGACACAAAAGACATGGGATGTTATTAATGGTCTCCGGCTGAAAATAGTCTGGTCCTCCCCGTAGTTGATGTACTACAAAGGCTACACTGTGCTGGATCCAAACTGTTTTGCATGACATGTCATCAAAGCAAAAGTGTTTATGCCTGTTAATGTCATAACCTCCTCCTGGCTGCATCACATTGTGCGTCTCACATGGTTTTGATGCAATGTCTCTTCTTGAAGTCCTTCACAATGTGGAACTTTATGTACCCGCAACGAAATGATGGAAGTGAAAGCACGGCGCACGGAAAGAGGAGGATGAGAGAGAGAGAGAGGGAGAGAGAGAGAGAGAGAGAGAGAGAGAGAGACTCAAACCTGGCCTCGCTCGCTCACCTCTGTGTACCTGACGACACAACCTCTGTGTGAGGTGAGCGCAGGGTTTAAGAAACTCTTTTGTGATGAATAAAACGATTAGTTCATTTCAGTCAAAATGATGATTTCACCAATAGAGGAAGGTTGTTTTTCCATTTCCCTCTTAGAGTGGCATTGTGGGAAGTTGAAATAGGAAATGCAACTGCGATACCAAAACTAAAATTGCACAATACAGGCTTTTGATTTGCACATGTATCCCCACGTACAAAAAAACAATACAATTTCTTTTTACTGGACATTTAAGTTTAAAAATGTATTTTATAAATATCTTTTGATCTCGATGCGTTTCATGACTCAGCTTCCTCTCGCTTCTGACTACCGTCCGTTCTCAGTAGTGTTTGGGTATAATGGATAACAACTTTGAGTGACTGTTTAAAGTTAAATCAGATGGTGGAAATCACACTACACTTTCTAGCTTCCCTGCTCATCATTGCAGATCTATATCATTGTTATCTAACCCCCTGTTCACCCATTTAATACCATGAGAAAACAGGGGGAGGTTAAAAACTGCCTTTCTCAGGCAACAAAGTGAAAACTAGATATTCTACAAAACTGTAAATACACATCGTTGTACTTTCATCTTGTTTGTTGGTTTTCATTCTAACATGATGCTGTGTCAAGGTCGATCTGGGCCTTCGTCCATTTGAGTGTGAGCATCATCATCTGAGTGACTCCAGGCTTCAGTTTACTGTCGGTAGTGGTATTGTTTCAATGCCACATTTAATCTTCTGTTATGTGTAATAATAATACTAAAGCCAGACAATGTTGAGGTAATCCAAGTATTAAAAAGTATCTAAAATATGTTTGGACTACGAAGTAATGCCTTCAAATTACATTTAAGGGCTCCTAACCCGTAATCTCAAGCACAACCCAATTGTAGCAGCATTCCTCCAAACAATGGCGACAATGACATCCTGGTAATTAGGTTTTGGCGTCATGGTTTGGCACACTGGTAAGGTCAGGATCATGGTGTTCCCAGGAGCGCCACCAGTAAACACTACTTGTTCCATGTGTTTGTGGATGTTTGTCATTTGTAGCAGGAGGTCATTGCTTCCTCTGTCTTGGTTTCATCCCGTTTGTCTCTTGGTGTTATTTTCCTGGAGTCGCGGTCAGAACCGGTCAGGTCCGGTCAGGTCCGGTCAGTTCTGCGTGGGTCAGTGGTGGCGGTGTTAATCAGACCTCTCGGAGACGGCAGAGGTAGACAACAGATGCTGGCAGGAGTGATTCACAGCACGGCATATACCACATGTCTGGAATACAATAACCACTCAGTGCAGACACAATAACCACACATAAACATGGCAAAACACGCCAACTCACTGGCGACACTGGCATGAAACACACTCACACACACACAAACACACATTTATGTATGCACAAACAAACAACAGAAGGAAAAACAGAGGGGTTGCCCCATCATCTCATCATGATTATGACATTCACACATGCCAGACATGTATCGGTTTCTCTGAATCACCCTCCACAATGCCAACTGTGACATTCCTTCTCTTTGTCTTTGCTGCTCTGTCTTCTTGTGTTCCTGGAAGCCGACGGCCAGACGACAGTGAATCAGTGAGACTCTCAAGCCGTACGATAAACGCCGACACATAGTGGTGTTTCAGCTGGTCAAATGTTGCCGGTAGCCGGAGGAGTGGGGGGGCTAAGGGGGTCATCGCTATGATGTCTGTCAGCACGGAAAAGACCTTTTTACCATCACCTCGGGGGCTCTCAGTCGTTTTCCAGCCCGAGAGGAACATTTTACACGTCGGTTTAAAAGGGCATTTACTCACTCGCACACTAATGGTTACACAGTTGCTAACATCTTGCATCTTGCTACCCCTCCCTCTCCTCACACACGCAGACCTACAGGCACACACACACACACACACAAGTGGACACATGTGCGCACACTCACAGACGACAGCATAATTATACACAGAAGTTGCTAAGGCCATTTCCAAAAGGGTATTTACACTTGTATTTATTTGTCTTTTTTCAAATATTCGATTTATGTCTCAGACTTACTGGAAGCGCACGCCGGCAAGTGCCAGGGAAAGCATTTGGGTCCACTTTAAAAATGATATGAGGCCAGACAGACGGGAGATGAAAGGAGTCATGGGGAAACAAACAAAACACAATGAAATGCCATAATACAGATCAGAATGGGGAAAGGGAATACAGGGGGAAAGAAGAGATGAAGAAAAAAAGGGGGCAGAGGAAGGAACAATTTGCTGTAAACTCCTTTGGTAGTAAATCGCAACCAAATGGCCCAGAGAGTGAGCGGAGCAGTGGTGAAAGCGCTGAGAGATCCATCGCTGCGATGGCTGCATGGATGAATGAGAGGGAGCTGTGTGAGATAATAAACTGCAAAAAGCTTGCCCGTCGCTTTCCAGGAATCATAGCATTCAGCAGTCGGTGCTGTTAACATGATGCCTGTCACGGGCGGCCGGCTAAGAAAGGACTGTAATTCGATAGGCTTGAATTTAGTTCAATATGTTGAAAGTGAATGGGCAGAGTGAATGTGTGTGTTTGCTTTCGTGTGTGTGTGTGAGCGTGTGTGTGTGTGTGTTATATCCTGTGCCTACTGTCCCAGTCTCTACTAACAATGCTGGTGCGTGAGTCCCATGGAGAGGTCTCACCCCTGAGCTTGGCACACACCCATACACACGTACACACACACACGTACACAGACACACACACAGGAGGCTCTACAGTGGCTCGAGGAGGGCAACATTCAGCAGTATGTTCTTATTTATGGCCTATAAAATCCCATGTAATTGGTTGGTTAACTTTAATGGGTAATGGGTGAAATCCCTCTTTTGTCTTCTTCTTTAATCGTTTCCACATGAAATGGGGCAACTGTCAAAATAAGGAGACGTCATCATGTCACGACTCGTTGCAACGGTCCAACACTCGACTGTTAGTGCTTATAAAGCATGTGGCTTTTTAGGGTTAGGGTTTTGAAAAGGGTTTAGAAAAGTCCGATTTGGACCTTTTCTTTTAGCACGTTTCGATGACGTGTGAGGAGGAGAGTGGGAGGAATGTTTGAGTCATCCTTTGAGTCGTTCTTTTTTTTTTACAGTGCAGGTAGTTTTCAGCCTGCGAGCTGCCGCTTTAATGATCGCAGCCGGCCTGAGTGATAGAAAGGGTTCTGCAGTCGTGCAACTGTGAAATGAAGACTGACACACGCAGCCTACAGTAGCCCGGCTGCTGTGGCATTGTGGCTAATGGCTCATGTTATTCCTCTCCATCCAGCGGGGATGAGAGAGGTCCTCCGCTCTATAATGGTAACTTCATGCGGCCAGGATTCCACTGCTTGCGAGTCGGCTGCAATTGTAATGTGGTGGACGATTTTATTCATAGAGACATTCAGGAAATACTTGTGCACAGCTGAATTCAGTTGTTCCATCTGCAAATGGGCTTTCGTATGCTAATGCTGCGTGTCCCATAAAAACATCTGAGTGCTCTCCCCCCCCGTTCACCATCATCCCATTACATGGATTAGATGGCACATGTTTAGACACGTCTACTACTGATCCTTGTGTGGACTGAGCTGTTTTGCTATTATTCTATTGTTAAACCATCAGTATTTGAGATCACATAAAAAAGAGCAGTGAACCCATCACTGAAGGAGCCCGGCTAGTGAGTGAACTTTTTTATGGTTGTCCTCGCTTGGTGAAGGCTCTGGGACATTTTGGGGTGATCCCGACTTCTGCTCTGGTTCACGGTGACTTCGGACACAACATGTTTGTTTACGTTCAGTCTGTTTGGTTCATCCTCTTTGTTTTCCCTTTTCGTTTGAAGGGGGCTTGCTGAAACCTGCCTGACTTTTTGTCCCGTGGACACAATGTCCCCGTGAACTCGGTCGTACTCGTCAGTTTCCCTCTTGGACAAACCCCAATATCTCAGCAAATTTCTCTGGAGAGTAAAGCATTCTCCTTATCAACACAAACGAAGCCTCGGACCTCCGAAATAGAGTTGAGTGAAACAGAACGTTCCCGCTTTTTTTTTTTTTTTTTCACTCAATGAACGCTGCTTCGCTTTCTGTGGGCTGTGGCCTTCTGCTCTGACCTAATAAATCTGTCTGACTTGTAAGGGCAGGATAACTGTGGTTAGCCAGTTCCATGTAACCTACACTTGACCTTTGCGGAGGCCACGGGGTGGGGTGGGGGGGGGGGGGGGGTATACGTGACCACTCCCGGGTGTGTTTGGTGTTTTCTTCTTATTGTTCCAGGCCATATCAGCATTTTAGTATTTGTTTTCCACTTTCTCTGTGGGCTCTCTCAAGTCTACAACTAAGGAGAAGGATTTGTGCTTTTAAAATGTTTTAGGAAAACTGGCTGAATGAATTATATCCCAGTCGAGTGAATTCACTTGTACAGAGCAAAACAATCAACTACCCACCCACACAAAATAAAATACGAACCAGATTACAACATACCTTTGCATGTGAGCAGTAGTAGTATTTTATTCATCTATTATAGGACAAAAACAGTTGATACAATGGCTGGTCGTGAACCCAGTTTCCAAAGAAAACATCCTACGTCTGCCAAAAGGAGGAAGAGGTATTGCTTGCACTTTGGTATTGTTCTATAATTTATGTCTATTTTTAACCGGCACCGCTCTCCCTGCTTGTCATGGTGTTTAAGGAAAACAAACTACATAAAATCAGCTCTATGGTGAGGTTCAGGAAATGAACTGACCATTAACTGACCGTGTCAAAGAGTCATAAGAAGAATGTTGTATTTCCCTGCCTCAGCATTTTTAACCTTTCATGGCTTATCGTCCCAACTGCAACCATGAAGCTTCAGGAGACTTCAGATCTCATTTTGAGTTCTGATGAGCTGCACCAGAGGTGAACAACATAATTTAATCTAGTGAGCAAAAACCAGTCCTGTTAAGAAAAAGTCGAGCATTGATAAACATAGAGAAACGTGGCTAAGTTTGTCTTAATGCACTGGTGGAATAAAAAAGGAGATTGATCTTGATATCCAGATATTTAAAACCTGGCTTAGACAAACACAAATGTGTTGAAGGCTGTTTCTTAAATGCAGCTGATAATATTGACCTAAGGTAACTTCAAGTGGAGGAATTTCAGACGGCAAATTAGTTTGAATAAAGGCACATATTGTGTGATAATGGGATATCTCTGGGGTAATACCAGTTAAGTACGGAGAGCATTTTCAGTATCGTTTAAATTGATGTTTATCTGTGGTTTAACTGGTCAGTCACTGATTTCCTTACCAGTTCTCCCACAGTTTCACACATTTAACAGAAAGATATACCCCTCTTTTATTCTTCTTATTGACCTATTACACACACTCAATGTGGCCTGTGGTTAATCGTGAAAGCACCTCCTTGTTAGGCAAAAAATCTGCGATGCGTCCTCATGGCTACAGTTAAATAAAATGTCGACACAGCATTTGAATCTTGACTGAAACAGAAAGAAAAGATAACCATCCGCTGTCTTTGGGTCAAAGTTTACAGCGAGGGAGATTTCAGCAAGACAGTAAATCTTCAGGTTGCTCTATGTGAGGTCAGGCTGCCATTTAGCAACACAATACTAATGACTTGAAGAGGAAGAAACATTTTGGCTCAGGTCTCAGACAGTTTTTTTTTTTAAAGTTTTTAACATGTATATTTTATCTGTCAAGACAAATGGCCATAAATCCCTCAGCACATGCAAACAGAGTTTTAGAAAAACTCACACAGTCTGTTTCAGAATGTAAATCTCACGGCTCCACAGGGACCAGAACGTAGCCAAATTTCTCCCAGATTCTTCTGACTGTTGAACGTCTAGCCCGCGTTCACTCCCACGAAACAGCGTCGGTCAACTCTGGCTCGATGGTATCGAAACTCAAGAATAAGAAAAGTATTCAAATTACCTTTAGGCCAGTTTAGGCAAGTATTATTTTGTTAATTTCATTCGATTTACTTGTCTGGTATCAATGCGATTATAATGTCTGATCATGATTAACTGTACTGTGACCAGTCAGGTGGTTCCAGCCAAAAGGGCAAGAGAGAGAGAGAGGGAGATAGAGGGAGGGAGGCAGGGAGAGAGAGACGGAGAGAGAGAGAGAGAGAGAGATAGAGAGATTGTGAGAGAGTGAGCTTTGTCCCATGTGGGCAACTGCAGATGGCAGCATACCACTGCGTCCTTTGAAATCCAGGCGGCATCCCTCCAGCAGTCTGTAAGCGTGCATCAACAGGAATGCCGTCAATGACTCCGCTGACAAAGGATAAACGTCTCCTCACAGCCGAAGCTCGAGGTCTGTAACTGCCGCTGTTACCAGTAGAACTCCTACTACTCTCTTCACTGCTGCTGCTTGTTCAGCTCCCACAAGACTCGAGGTCACCGTGACCCAGACAATATCCCCGGAGGCGGCCAAGGAAGACACAGACTGCATGAAAATCCTCTGGCAGCGGCGTGGAAGTCTCTGGTGGTAGGAAACTCTGTCACACGTTCATAGTAAGATGAAATCCAGTCTCCAGTGCTTTACGAAAACATCTTTGTATCATGCAATTTTTGTTTTGATGATGGTGGTGATTATCGCCGTCTCAACGGTGACTGGCCTCGGGAATTGCTATCAGGTGATAGCAATTATGTCATCCGAGCCACTTGAGGTCACATCCTGTTTGACATCACGGTATTATGATCCCCTCACTGAACAAATATCCTCAAGTATTATTTGGGGGGGGGGGGGGGGGGGGGGAGGATGACTTCATCTCTAAATATTGTTGTAATTCACTCCATAAAAGAACCAGGCCATCAATGGACTGGGAATACCACAAAACCACAGGTGACCCTCTGGCTCTTTCCTCCGCTCTTCCAGACTGTGGACGGTTCCTGTTATTTTGCAGAACTGCAACTTTCTTTGAATCCGCGGTAAACAGTCTCCATGATTTCATTTAGAGGCGACCCATCATTTCCCTTATTGTCTGCCCTATTTTAATTGTTGTTATATTGTTGAATGTCCCTAGAAAACCTGACCAGGGTTCCAGATGAAGAGGCCATGATGTATAGAAGTTATCCCTTTGAGACAAAAAGTATTAGACTGTTCTGAACCAGAGGTTTCAACTTATTTTTCCAAAGAAGTCTTGTTATTTTTGGGGTGAAAAATCCCAAAATATTGTACTTGAGTAGTATTACAGGCAGTTAATGATCTCTAGCACACAAATAACCTACAGAGCAGATTAACCATAACGTATTTTCAGGCATGAAAAAGAACATCCCGCTGATGGAATGGTCTTTTTCAGATCAGATTCGGATGGATGGATTTGTGAAATTTTCCACTTTTCTTTTAAAACATCCTGCCAGTATAGGGAGATGAGGCAGTGGTCACCAGTGCTGGGTTTCCTGTCCCCGAGCAGGCTTCTGGATGTTTAGCTAATAATAAGAAAGTGGGCTTTTAAAGGGGCCTGAGTAAATATTTCAGTCAGAGGCTCAACTTAAGGGGCCGGATCACAGGCAGTTTGAGATATTTTTCCAACTGTGCTTCATGCAGATTTACTCTTGTGGAGTCCAAAAGTTAAACAAATAAATAGCACAATATTTCCCCTTCAAAATTTTGCAATAACTTTAACTTTGAAATCCATTTACTTTTCTACAGGGATCAGCATCTGGTTATAATGCAAATAGGAAAAAAAAATGATATTCAATTGTTCCTTAAAAAAAAAGGAGCGCTTCTGCTGCTGTGGTCGGCCTCACGAAATCTCTCATGACGATTCACACAATGTCACTTTCATTGATCGAGAGTGAAATGTAGGTCAAGCCAAAAATGAGTGAATAATTCAACAACAAGTGTGTGGTAATGATGGCAGAGAGTTCATCACCCAACTTTGCACCCGGAGCCTTATAACAACTTCTGTTTGGAAACGCTGATCATTAGCAGACGGTCGCTGGACCATTGAGATGAAGTTAAAGCTTTGTGAGATACAATGAGCCGACTATGCCAGCACCAGCACGTTTGAAAAGACAAGCGTGGCCTGATGTCTCGAGCTCAATCCCAGCAACCACTCATATTTAATACAGTAATGAGCACGTGTGAACATCTTTAACAAACGTTTTTACGTGAAATAAATACATCTATACGACCAGTTAAGTCTCTTTTTATCCGTTTGCTGGGTCATAGACACAAAGATAGATATTCAAATCGTTAGAGCCTATGTGTTATTCTGTGAATTTCGACAGCCCTACATGACATCATGATGAAATTAGTCTGTTGATCCACGTGATTTGTGAACATTCCTTTCCCAGGACAACTCTGAACCTAAAGTCCAAAATCTGGCAAATCAAACAGACTTATCTGCTCAAGGACAGCCTGTGCTAAGCAAAGGTTTTTGCTCCCTGCCTGGAAGTATGATTCACATGAAAACCACTGTTTGCAGTGGAAACATGTGCAGGAGCTGTATGTTTGTGCATACATGCGAGTGGGCCGTGTGCAGGTATTTGAGGCGTTTCTGTCGGAGTGCGTGACTTTGTGCGTGTGTGAACGTGAGCGTTAGAACAAGACACTTGAAGGAGAGAGGCAGGTGGAGGTGTGAAGGAGGAGGGAGCGATTCATGGATGATTTCAATGAATGAGGGGTAAAGAAAAACAAACTTCGACACACTCACCTATGTTACACTGAACTGAAAAAAGACTTCCTCAGGCAAAATGTTAATGAATGGATCAGTATGAATTTGACCTGAAGGACGCCTGCTGTCAGAAAAATCATTTAACTCGACAGATTTTATTTTATTAGTATTATAGATCTGGTGCAACTATACAACGTTCTGGTCTGAAGCAACCTAAAGAACGAGGTGGAAACTATGAAATATGAATAAAAAGTTACAGTCTATTCATTCAATATTAGTTTTACAGTGTAGTTACGGCCATGTTGAAGAAAAAACTAAATGACTTTGAGAACAAATTTGCAATTTTCCGTGAATATGTGAGGATAAAGTCAAATATATAAATATAAAGAGCTTATTCTGAATTAGGTCTTTGTTTTCGCAATGTTACATATTTATTCCTATAATGTTACAACTTTACTCTTTTATTAAAGACTTTTATTCTACATGAACTTGAGTTTGTGATCAAAGCAGTACAAATATACTGAATGTTAAATCAAGAACAGTTCAACTTTGCGGAAGTTGTCATGGTCATTTTAAATGACTGTCTAAATAGGTATTATGTTTTTGTGTTGAGATGCTCAAATCTGTTTTCCATGTATTAAAACATGATTTGGGATAAATAAGCAATTCTACAAAGATATAAGAGATTCTTATTTCTTCATTTCGTATCAATGAACACGTGTAGAATTTCTGAATGAAGGCTTTAAAGATCTGATCAAAGCTCAAAGTCTGTCAGTGAAGGAGGTGAAAGTTGGACGGTGGCATGTGAGTGGTTGGAGCTGGTTTCGCTGTGGGCAGGGTTGGAGGTTGGCATAATGAGTTCGTGGAGTTTATGACAATGTCATCCACCCTCTGCACCAATCCCAGTCAGGGTGGAGTTTGGCTTTCATTCTAATGGTTGGCTCCCTGTTAATCATCAGCTCCCACAGACAGCATCTTGGTGTTTGAACTTCCTGTTCCGCCACACGTCCTGTTCCCAGGAATCACAGCCAGGCTTCTGGTGTCAACCTCAGAGGGTTAGATACAGATGGGGACAGAGGGGACTCCACAGTCATTCAACTCACTCTTTGTTTTCACTGTTTGCACAGAAGCACAATGAGAATGTTGTGGTAAAAAGACAGTTACTTTGACAGTGATTTGTTTATTTAACTTACAGGGGCATCAACGCAACCCTAATGGCACAATTATTGGCAAATTATGACTCTTCCAGACTTGGGACCTGTCCTTCAATCATTTTATTATTAATATAAAGCACTGCTTTAGTATACAAAAGGGTTCACTATTTATATATTTGTTGTGTTATAATATTACACAATACTTTAGCAGTAATACAAAATGGACTCCGTGAAGACTTTCTTTCTTTCCTGCTTCTTTTGCTTCTTTTTGATTAAAAGCAAACATGAATTGGTTTCACGTAATCTTCAGCTCCCTGCACTTATTTATTTAGCAGAGTTTTCACGTGAGTCCCGCCACCATCCATATTCTGGAAAAGGGTTGCACGACAGGAGCAATGGTCGGGGAAGAACATCTCACAGAAAGGGCGAGCAGAAATCCATCAATCAACCTCCAACTTCTAGGAAAAGACGGGTCGCTGCCGAAGCATCGGCGTTTCATAATACTGCGCGAGTGTCAATGATCTCCCCCTGTGTTTGAGACGAGAGGCCTTATCAACTCAGCCAACAGATCTTATCAAGGTTCTGGTCAATGAGTGACCAGCCGCACGCCAGCTGGAGCTGGTGATACAGGAAGGGTCAATGCTGAGCGCCTGTATCCCCTGTCGCTTTGTTTGTGAAAGGAGACAATTCAGAGAGGGCTCCCATTCGTTCAGGTTTAGAGGAAATGTTTGGTTGTTCCTGAGAAAATCCTGTGAGTGTGTGTGTGTACAGCATGGGCCTCCGTCTGAGCTGAGAGCTTCTCCCTTCTTCAAGTTTCCGTTGTGGATAAATGTGCACTTGTGTGTGCATTTACGGACAAGAACGCTAAAAGAGCAAGAGGAGGGCCGGGCCATGAAAAGATAGATGGAAAACACTCAGATTTGAGGGCATCCTGTCGCTTCCTGTCCTCCAAACATAATGTATCTGCATTACACGCTGGATCTCTAGAGCCATTGTAATGGATAATCTTATAAGCAATAGAGTGGAACATCAGAAGAACCCTAATTTGTTGAATCTCACAAAAAAGGGCCCATTTATCCCTGAATCCCTCAGAATGTTTTATTTTTTTTAATAAAGGATCTTAAATGTCACACGGTGGTAAACAAAGACAGAAGTCTCATTTCTGACCGGTGACCTATGAGTTCTTTTGGCTGAAGAGACGAATGAGTCGGATGAAGCTGTCTCCAGCTGACTTTTTAATGATTCCAGCTGATTGGATTTCAAGGAGAAGTCTGGAAAAGAGGCTTAAATAGGCACATGTTGGCTACATGTAAACTCTGACACTGGAACGTAAGCCACTTTCCGATGTAAGCTAGATAACCGGGCCCGCTAATGTTTGCAGCTTAGAGCAGATACACAAACTGTTTCTTAATTTCCAATTATATAGCCGATTTTTTTTAAACAACCCCACCCTCCAAACACTTTAGATTTAGAGTTTTACTCGCTTCACTATTTTATAATGGTAGAAAAATATTTGGGGGGGGGGGGGGGGGGTGTGCCATAATAACTAGGATAGCCATGATTTGGGAAATTACTGATTCTCTCATTCTACTTGGAGATTTCAGCAGAAATCTTTTTTCAACTTTTTCTCTTGTGCACACAATATCCATCAATCCATTATCTTTACCACTTATCGTCTAAGGGTCGGGAGCCAATACCAGCTGCTATTAGCTCTGTCCCAATGCATGCTGTCACAAAGGAAGGCAAGCCAAAATAAGTCTGGTCATCATTGGATTTCTTTGGTTGTCCCGCCTTTACTGCTGTCACATTGCAACAGAACTCCAGTTGGACACAATGAGAAAGTTTGTGTGTAACCCCCCTCTATCTGTTTGGTTGCGTTATAGGCATCAGGCATCAGACATCTTGTCGCTTGCTGCCGCATTTTGTCACCAAAGTGCAAGGACTCTGTGGTCAGGTAGGGTTCGGAAGGATCGCCCCTTTGGAGCCTTCGTTTCTCAGAAATCCTGGGACACATTTGTCAGAACTTTAAAAAAGCCTTTGTGACACAATCGGTCTTGAACTGCAGGCTCAGAAGGATGTGACCCCTGATCAGGTCGCCAATGTGCCACACGGCCAACACACAGAGACAAACAACCACAGATAGAACACACAAACCCCTCTGCTGTTATGCAACAGTGCAAACCACTTGACCACTGTTCCACCTGCATACAATATTATGAAAATGTTTTATTAAATGTTGGGTCTACGATAGTTATACGTTTTTTTACAAAGTAGATCAAATGATGTTGAAGTGTGTGTGTCTGTGTGTGTTGGACATGAGGAGTGAGTCTGAGTGAGGTGGACATTATTAGGGTGGAAGGTCAGCAGCTCTCAGCGGGATCCCTCTGGGTTTATGGTCTGTTGCTCGAGGTGAGTAAGACACGTACGCACATCCGCAGCGAGTCACAGGCGCCCTGTTAACATCCACACTCTTTAAAAACTGTGAAAATTTGTCTAATTAACAGATCCAGGGTTACTTTTTGGTCTATAGCTGTGTGCAGCACGGAATTAGTGATTTTACAGTATTAGTCACAGACAGACAGACACACACACACACACACAGACACACACAGACACACACAGAGAGGACCCAACCAGCCAGACAACTTTTTATTTACAACACGTCATTTAACTTTCAGAAAGCAGGATGTTTCGTGGATTCAAACACTTCCTGTTGTGATGTTTACCGAGGACGTCTCCTCATGCATTATGTGCGCCATTTGAGGAGAGTGCTCTGTTCTTCCCGGCACACTTACTTCTTTGACTCCTCAGGAGAGAGCGAGAGGAGGTTGAAACAAAGGAAGATGGCATGCTCAGGCGAGGGGAAGAGGACAGACGACGGTGGGAAGTTGTCTAGCGGATAGCTTGCTCTGTTTACATTAGACTTTCAACTTTTAAAACTTTTAATAGCTTTTAAATTTTTCATGAGATTTGAAGTGAATCTCAACAACTCTGTACTGAGGGCTGCTCTTAGGCAGAGCGGCCGTGTCTCAGCAAATATTTCCTGCTCACTTTAAATCGTCAGACTTAAACACTGTAAGTGACACATTTTTTGCACAGCGGCGTAATATGGACGCTCTGTATATGAGATATTCTTTAACATACGAGTTCTGACAAACTAATGCAATATGACTACAATTTTACCGGAGCCCCCCAAAAAAATATAAACACATGTTTATCAGTTTTGCTGCAGATTTCTTTCTTGGACATAATCTCTGTTTGGGTTTCCTCTTGATAAAAACCTGGTCAGTCTGTTCTACTTGCTCTAGGTCTATGGGAGTAGATGAGTGCTTCAGGACCATGGACAGAGGCTCAGACAAGTGCACGGTCATGTATTGGATGTTCTGCCTCTGTAGCCTCCCTCTCTCCTCTTATCATCGTCATCATCACTAAAGCCATAGCAGGTGATTAATATATCAACTAGAAGAGCAGCTCTATCTAGAAAGGATGCCGTACACATGAGAGACAAACTTTCTTTTACAAAGGTTTGAGTTCAAAATCTCTTGTATAATGTGTTCCATACATCAGGATCTATGTGATAATATAGGACCAAGTATAACCTGAGTCCTTTGCTTTCTGCTGGAAGTGTGTGTGTGTGTGTGTGTGTGTGTGTGTGTGTGTGTGTGTGTGTGTGTGTATGTGTGTGTGTGTGTGTGTGTGTGTGTCTGTGTCTGTGTCATGGCGCCAGGGAGCATAAAGTTCACATCTTCTCAGACAGACTGTCAGTCAGTCAGTCAGACAGTTTAAAATTGGATCAGACCTAAATAAGATCTATGCCCTGGGCCCCAGTGAGTCCCAGTGTTCTGTTTGATCAGCACCACACCGAACCAACGTCTGTGACCCAGACTGTTTTCATTTGCCTTAACTGACACTTGCCTGAAAAGTGAATTTATTTTTCCAAATCTAAATAAAAAAAAATGAGTCCATAGATTGTTGTTTTGCACAGTAGGATTTGGTTTCAAGTGAGTGTTGAATGTCGGTCTCGCGGATGATTAGTCACTGCGTGATGCAAGCTATCTTTAGCTCGGTCACTTGCACCAGTGGGCCACTGAGTTCACCACTTTTAGGAAGTGAGAACATTTTCTGATGGTCACTCGTTTCTCAATAGTTTCACTCCGCTGAAGAAATTCTCCGACAACTTTGCTGAGCTCACAATTTAAAAGAGCAGCTGCACAGCGAAGTGGATTTATGAAGAAAATATGTCTTGTCTCACGTGCTCCCAGTAAATCATGTGTGTATGTGTGTGTGTGTGTGTGTGTGTGTATGTGTGTGTGTTTACTCTTTTAGTTACCTCTGCAGGACCCTTTCCAGCATAAACACTGACTTTGTCAGGACCAGTGGACCTCGTGGGGACCATAGCTCTGTCCTCATGAGGCAAATAGCATTTCTGAGGTCCTGTTTAAAATGTAAGGTTAGGGTTAAGCATTAATTGGTTGTGGTTAAGGTTAGCGATAAGGCTTTGGTTAGGTTCACACAAGGAATGGAAGTCAATTCAAAGTCCTAATAAAGACATCTGTGCAGATCTTTGTGTGTGTGTGTGTGTGTTTGAGCAATAAATAAATATATATATATGTATAAATCATATGTGAAATGGTCTTTGAACCCCAGAACTTGATACCAGCAGATTAGGTAAGACCAGTGGACCAAAGTTCACTCAAAGCTCTCGTGTGAAAAGCACATAGTTACAACAAACTCTCAGATTATTGATTTCTGCACTTTTCTCCTTCATTTGTCCATTTTATTTGTTTTAAGCTTTCACTGACAAAGATTATACCTTTTTTAAGGCGTGTTTATTGTTGCTCTCGGAAGCTCATGATAAATCCTTCCCTGGCTCTGACAGGAAAAACATAACAATGCTAATATTTACTGTTTATACTGTATATTCACACATCTGTAATGATCCAGACAGTTCATTTCCACATCCACTGTTCCAGCCAAACTTGCACAATCTAGAGATAGATGGCAAACAACATGCAACAGAGTCCCCACCTGGATGTGAACTGGGGACATTTTGGCTGATGGGCTTCCAGCTACACAATCACTCTAAAGCAGGTATTAGAGCAGACGCTGCAGTAACACAGCTGCACTGAGCGCTCACAGGTGACTGTGAACAACCTGCACCTGCACAAGGCCCTGAAACTCCTCACGACTTTCCCCTGTACTCCTCCCGCGAACAACAGACTCATGTCATTCACCTCATCCATTACAGTCTCTTCATCCATCTCTTCCTCTCGTCTTCCTCGTTTGGGCACAGCGCAGCCCTCTGTTCGTCACTGGGTAGTCAGTGCACAAACTACTGCTCATTACAGCAGCACATCTGCACTCAATAACAGCCACACTCTCCATGAATAACTGCAGTGTTGCAGACATGAGTGAAATGTCAGTGGAAGGCTTTATTAGTGGTGGGCAGAGGAGCGTGGTTGTGTGGTTGTGTGTGTGTGTGTGTGTGTGTGTGTGTGTGTGTGTCTGGTAGGCCTCCCTTCAGGTCCTCACCACTCCGAGTGCAAAGGCTGTGGGTAACCTAGCTTAACCTCTGACCCTGCTCTTCCCCCTGTGTGACCCTGCCCCTTGCCCCCGCCTGAACCCCCTTTTCCCCCTCTGCCCCCTCGGCTTCTGGCAGAGATGGATGAGAAGGAGGCCGACAAGAGATCACACGCATTCTGCACCCCTCCTCAATGAAAACAAAGCGTGTGGCATTTAAGGAAAAAGAGGGGAGACCGAGGCTTTAATCTGACAGGCTGACAGGCCACAGCGGCCTCAGACAGACCCGGGGAACAGCTGAAAAACACAGCGGTACCACACACAGAGGGGAAGGAGGAAAGTGGTGGGGGGTGGTAACCTCTGGTAGAGACGTTCCCCCTACATTCCTCCTGTTGTCCAAGAGAGCTGTAAATATTTGTCAACAGCCACCAACACGCCTTCACCGTTCCCTACTGTCTCTGTGGAGCGGGCCACATATCAGAGAGGCTTGTCTGAGCATCATGACCTGCAGTGTCTCAGGTGGTGGCCCCGGTCCCTTTATTGCAGTGTTTGGTTTCCCCAAATGCACCTCCGGCTACTTGTTTGCCCTTCACGTAAAGAAGTAAAACATGGCCTTTCACTTTTACAACATGAAATTGTGGGAATGGCGCAGCAGAGGTGAAGGAGGATGTGGAGTGCTGACCCGCCTGTCAGGACGTCTAAACAAAGAGGGAGTGGAGGGTCAATCACACAGACGCGACCTGATAAGCCTGGTCCAGGCCTCTGTTATAACCACTGTTTACTCTGCAGACATACCACTGACCCACAGTCACTTCCTTCCAAGTCGGTCCCAGAGATGCAGAGGGATGAGAGAAGGGAGAAAAGAAAAAAAGAAGAAGCTGATATTGGACACCAGGACAAACTGTAGCGATAAAGGAGAAATACAACAACAAGGGATTCTCCAGGTCGGAGTTCTGCAAACTTAGACGAGCTTCACAGAACTTTGAATAAACAAGTGAGCAGCTCAGAGTTTTCTGTGTGACGTGGTTCTCTTGCTTTGACTCAATTTCTGCAGCTGACTTTTACGGTTTCAAGACGAAAGCTGCATCCAGCATCACCACAGGCCAAAACAAACAGCCCACTCCAGACAGGCAGGTTCAGAAACGAGCGCTGCACTCGTTACACTCGTAACGGCACAAAATGTGAGAGTGAACCCGGCAGCAGCTGAGCCTGGGTTTCACCGGTGGGATCTGGAAAGGTGATGTAATTTAGAGGGAATGGTTGCGGTTGCCTCTACACAGAGAGGTTTACTGGCCCCAGGCCGGCTGTCTAGAGGGCAAACACATCTCTTTGCAGACACTGGGAAACACAGGACCATAAAAGCGAACAAGCTCATGTGTGGAGCACCTCGTAAATTAAGCCCAAAAGTCATGAAACAATACCCCAAAACATCCACATTAGAGAGAAATCTGTAAACATCTTTTATGCCACTTGGAGTAAGAACCTGGCAGCGTCCCGTCATTATCAGCTCTCCTGATGATTCTTTTGTGGTGAGTTTAGGTGTGTGGGGGGGGAGAGGTTGTCCCGAAGAAGTTCTGTTGTAATGATTACTAGCGTGGACCTAAGCCAGCAGACATTTATCACTGAGGAAGAAGTCTCACTTAAAAGGTATTTTCTTCTCTCATCGCAGTGCTGGGGGGGTGCTGGGGGTGGAGGGGGCTCGAGGCTCCTCTCATCCCTGATAACATATTATCTATTGGCTTAAGATGTTGACAGGAAACAAATTCCCAGGGATGACAAAAGCTTGGAATGCGCTACAAGGAGGCTGTCTCTCACACTCCCTCTGGAAAAAAAAAGAAGAAGAAATCCCCCTCCCCCTTGGCTCACCCCCATCCCCTTTCCCTCTGAAGGATGTTTTTGTTGGGTAATTGATGCAAAGGTGCTATTGATAAGAAAGAATGAAACATCAAACCACCTCACAGAGGAGGAGACAGGCGGTCGAGGGGGGGGGGGGGGGGGGGTCGCGCAGCTGATTCAAACATCTTGAGAGCACCCGCCAAAGGGATTAATCCGTCTTTCTTCCCCAGTTTCTGTTCTCACGTTTTGTTTTGTTTTCTTTCCCTCCAGCCCGCCCCTCCATCAGTGTCTTTTTCATCCTCACATGTGTGTGTCCATGTGTGAATCCACAATTCTGTCTGTGTGTGTGTGTGTGAGTCTGTGTGTGTATGTGTTGCATCATTAAAAAACCTCGTAAAAATCCGGAAAATAACGCTGAAATCCAAATTACACGTTGCAGATGTGGCGGTGCAGCTTTGACGTCCGGCGCTCATCACATGGGAAGGTTAGCCGGCGGTGAAGGTTAACCTGAAGTTTAGGCAGTCAAAGGTTTGGTTGAGGTGGAGAAACTCAAACAGTTTCAGTGTGTGTTTTAGGTTTATGCTTGTGGTTTGTGTTTGAAAGCCTCCGGTCATGGTTAAATAAGATACACTGACCACAAAAAAAAAATATCACGTCCACCTTGTGCCTGTTTCTGGTTATGTTCCTGTTATGTCATCTTTTCTTCCATTCTCTGTCTTTTGTGCTTATCTACAAACATTTGAGAAGATGTTATTTATCACTGTGACAATGAACGAGGGCCGATCGCTCGAACGGGAGATTTAATAACGGCCCGAATCTTCGAATTGTTCCACCTGGACTTTATAAGGGCCCGCGCCAGACAGACTTTGGCCTCTTTGTAACAGACTGATGTCATAGGTCGAATTCCTGCGCAGAAGTAGGCCAGGGCCCTCTATGATAGCAGATTGCTGACTAATCATAGAGAACAAGCCAGGGGGGGAGACAATGCTCATGCTCAAAGGAGCTTTGTGTTGACAGCGACTCACCGAGTGTCTCGATGCCACCGGGGCCTCAGCCACAGAAGGTCCCTGTCCCAAGAGGTTGTCGCTCTTTGAAAGCGCCTCCGAGTGGCTTTATCCACAGCAGAAAGGGAGCGATTGTGTGTGTTTCTGCTGCTCGTCCAGCAGCGTGCAGGCCTGTTTCTTATCTGGGCCTGGTAAGTGAGAATCAGGTGGCCGGCTAAAGTCCAAGGTAGACGCAGAGAGTAGCCGGTATAGATTCTGTTTATTGTTCCGCTACTGAGCCGATCTCTCGCTGTGGCCTCTGAGAGAGTGGAGATGCCTTTCTATTGTGAGGGGGGGGAGAAGAGAAAACAACAACAACAAAAGGAAGGGGGTAGGGGGACTGTCTGCTTGTTGTGTGTATGTGTATGTGTATTGTGTGCGTGTGTGTGTGTGTATGTGTGTGTATGTGTGTTTGTTTGTGTTGCAGAGTAAGGTTGAAGTTGCCCAGAGGGGGGGTTCGGGCTCGCCTGCTCTTAGGGCTGGGCATGTTCCTTGAATGCCGACCCTGGAATTCCACGGCCCGGGGTCAAGACTTTTATTTGCAGTCCCACCTTACACTGTTCCCCAAAACACACACACACAAACAACACACACACACACACAGATAATCCACAGGCCAGGGGAGAGAAATAGCTTCTGTAACTGAGGTATTTACTCATATGCTATGGCGGGACCAAAAAGAATTTGCTGCCAGCAACAACCTCTGCGGCCAATCACACGTACTGATACAGCACAATCAGATAAAGATGAGCAAGTTCTCTCATGCAAATGGTGGTGCCAAGGGGTCAGAAGGCAAGAAACGGAAAATGTGAAAAATGTGGATTTTTCTGAATTCACTGATAGCGCTGCCCGAAGGCTGAAGAGCCAAACTTCAGACTGGCGCTGGCAGGTGACTCTTAGAGAGATCGATTCTTCTGTGTCTGCACAGGCAGAACCTCTCAGGGACCAGAGTCGACACTGGATATGCAAATCTGGCTGCAGGCCGTGACTTGCAGAATCATTTATCTTTCCTTAAACACAGCGATGGGTTGCAGCTCATTCCGTGCTCCTCATTACAGTTACATGACTTTCATTGTTAATTACATTGAGATATTTTTCTGCACAACATCAAGATTGTTTCTCCTCCTGCTCCGACTTGTGAGTTCGACCAACACGGATGACATTAAACAAACAGAGCTCAAGACTCGATGATCACTTTGGCATTTACCCGTCAACGTCACTTTGGAAAGACCCCGTTTTAGATTTTGTTTTTGAGCAAGCTGTCCGCCCAAAACACATAAACAGTTCATCACCATCGATGTCTCAGTTGTTGTTGATGCGCAGCTCCGCCGGCCTGATACACATCTTCAGTGTGTGTGCAGTGAATCACTGTCAGATGAGAGCCGGTTGTAAATGTCAGCTAGCGGACGGCCAGCTGCGCCGCTGTCTGTGCCGGGGAGCTTTTTGGGAAACCGCTGTAGAAGTGAAACTCCCAGTAAACTGTGCTGGGGGTCAGCCAGCTCGGCCCTGCCATATGAGGACAGCAAAGTGTACATCGGGGAAACGTACGGGCCTCATATGGAAAACGACTTCAGCGTAATGGCTTCTCTAACAAGGACCATACATTTAATGATATTGGGACAAGCTGGCTTTGAGGCTGTAAAACCGGTGTTTATTATATGATCTGGCACACATGATGAGTTTTTCTTTAGGGGTAATTCAAAGAGTGTGTCTCGGCGTATTCTATTGAAATGGATGTACTGAGTATGTAACTGAGCTTGCCAAATGTGTCACAGACCATTAGGGTCTTATTTATATCCACTTAATCCTGTGGGAAAAAATCTCACTCTGTTATGAATTATATTTTATGCATTGTTCTGCCCCAATGTTTCCCTGCTCTCCTGAGCATATGGACGGTGTGTGTCGGTTACCACAGCAACCCAGAGAAAAACATAACTGGGTGATTAAACAAACGAACAGATAATAGGATGAGAGAGAGATGATGTACGAGGAGCTAGAAGATCAGTTTGCGCAGAGCTTTCCGGGTCCAAAGAGCAGAACGGTACCGCCTGGAGTCACTTAAGCACCTCAGCGCACTGTACCGCACCAGGGTACTGTAAAGCCCACTGTGCTGCAGACATGATGTGCAGCATATGGTGTTCTAACACGTCACTGCACGCCTTGAAGGGACATGTTTAGCTTTATTGTCCAAGTATGTTTGTGCAAATGGGATCTCCACTTTTGGCACTCGGTAGAGCGCACACCTCTATCAAGGCCCAACAGCCCCTCCAGGAATTTAAATTCAACAGATCCAGATTTTTACTTGGTCTCCTTTATATGTTTTTCTCCAAGAAGATTCAAACATTATTCCCTTATAAATCAGTAACAAATAAAAAAAATGGCAATGTTAAGAAAAGTATAATATTCCTGGAACCACTCCTTTGCCAAGATTTAACAGGTTCTCTCTGGCCCATGTCCCATCCTTCAACCAAGTTTCCCAAAAATTCGGAATGTAGCTTTTGCATAATCCTGCTGTAAAAACAAATGGACACTGTTAGAGGTAATGATGGAGGTGCATGCAGAGAGACACATGTGGACATAGAGCCAAAAAAGGAAGAAACTGAGCAGGGATAAATAAACATTTAACATTATGTACAATCCAGTGACTCTATAAAATGTCTACATACAATGAGAAAGAGGTGTTGGGACACAGCAATGAGTGAAATATATAAACATTAAGTGGGCGGTGCAGTCAAGGACGTGACACAGCAGGTGGTTATGTGCAACATGTGCTTGGACATGTGTATTTAACGAGTGACGGGTGATACACACGTTAAAAATACAAAATACAGAACTATGGCCAAGTGGATGTTTAAGTAATTCCTCTCTGAAAAAACCTTTGCAACATGCAAGGCCCCCCAAAAAAAGTTGATGTCACTCTCCGCCGAGGCAGCAGGGAAATAAGAAATATGATCTATGGGTGGATGCGGCCAAACAAATGTAGGGTAATCCTGCTGCACTGTCAGCATCTGTCTCCCGTGTTACTGCCGGTGATGCTGCGCCGACAATATTGACAACCAAACCTCAAAAGCTGCACAGGGAACACTCTCCATATACCTCCTACTGTTTCCCAGGAATTTGGGTTTGAGCAAAGCAAACACACCCCAGCACACAGACACACACACACACACACACAGACAAATGCACACAAACACACACACACACACACACACACACACGCATCAACACACTCTGTAGCCTAATGAACATAGCAGAGCAGCGAGCCATTACACATACCTCATTCATTTCCCCATACTGTTATTGCTCATTGTACACATACAGCTGCAGACTCTCACACACACACACACACACAACCACACGTGCATCCTCTCAGACACGCTATCTATCAAACAAACACACACACACATAAGATCACACATAGTCACAAAATCGCACGGTCTCGCTCAAACGTCCGCACCGCCCCATTTTTTGTTTGTGACTCTGCGTTAGCGGGAAGCCCGGCTGTGAGCTAACCCCATCGTGTTTTTCTCGTTTCCTCTGTTATGTTTGGCACCTGTTGTCGGCTCAACATGCACACACACACACACACACACACTCACACACAGTCCCGCACACTACTTCTTTGCCATGTGCTATTAATAAAGTCAAAAATGAATCTAAAATTCTTTCCATTCCTCTCTGATGGCCTCTTTCATGTCCGTTGATTCTATACGTGCGATGTCACTACTCGTCTTTATCACTGGAATTCTAGCTGCTGGGCTCAGTATCTAAAAAAATGTCCTTGAGACTTTGACAAAGCACAAAAATGATGATGTATAAAGTCATGATTTCCTTTATATTTCAAATTTGTAGAGGAAGAGGAGGAGGAGGAAGAGGCACATCAGGCATACAGTTGGACACTACACAACCCCCCCCCCCCCCTTTGTGTTTTAGGTCTTTAGGTGTTGTTTCTGTGAGTCTTTGGGTCTCGCCAGGCTCGTTTTCACACGTGGACGTAGTGAGTGATTAAAAAAGTGTTATTGTGCTCTTTAATCTCAATGTTTTTCTGCTGCTGTCCGCCTCACCCCTCCCCCCACTCCACAAAAACCTTCATGTGAGAGTTGAGCTGGCAGACACATCAATCCCTTATTATCAGACTGCTGGAGAGCCCAGGAACCCGGTACCCTCCGGGGGACTCCCTCTGGGGGGTGGGGGGGGGGCTCGGCTGTGCAGGTGAGACCGCTGGAATGTGCACTGGGACAGGTGGGGAGGGAGGGGAGGGAGGGGTGGGCGGGCTTTCAGGGGAAAACAGGCACTGTGGCGTCATCCCTGTCCCCTCTGCTGCACAATTTCCTTCAGGAGCATCTGCTGGCAAATCCCCGACAACAACTCTGGATCCAGAGCGGTGTTTGGTTTGGCAACTGCCACTATTTTCACAGAAAGAACATCTTTATTGATAAAACTCGTGTCTGTTGTCCGGCTCTGTTGTTTGGTTTTGCCAGCGCCTGGCGAGAACCCTGTCGCCCTCCGGACTTGTGACGAACACACAAACAGCACGAATGACCTGTGCAATTATTAGAAAACACAAAAGAAACAAATACTACGTGAGGCTCCAGAGTTTTGGTTGTGAAATGAGAATTGTTGGCATATTTTGAGGAACCTGATCTGCCCCCTTTTAACTTTTATGTTTGTTGCTGAATAAAAGGAAAGATGGGAAAGAAAGACTTTCACTAACTTCTCCTGAAACAAAAAATGTAATTAGTGTGAATTTGTAAATCTGTTATTTCAGGTAAAATCACAAAGTCAATCGTGTTACAGCAGCAATAGACATCAGTAGAATGTAATAAGCATTAAATAAATCATTTGTCCTATTTCATGTTGTCTTGTCAACTTTGTTTTGCTGTCATCTTGGACAGACTTCCTTCACATAAAGGGTATGTGATCTCATTGGGGCTTAAGACAGAGGATGAACAAGGTCTATTAAACCTTAAACCTTATGGAACCACATAGACATTTACTAGATCCAGATTGTTATTTGGATCTGCTCCAAATTGCACACACTCATAAATATGAGACTCACAATCTCACAATGTTTAAAAGAAGGGGGAGAAAAGCCCCTGGATCCATCCCCTGATCCCGGTCTGCGCCAAAATTAAATGAGCTCTTCCTCGAGTCGTGCCCCCACACCCAGAACCTTTCCAGGAAATTTGAGTTGTTTTTGTATTACTGCTGGCTAAAAAACAAAGAAACATAAATCCATCTCTCTCAGTGCTGCAGTCACAGCCGAGCAGCTGTCGGAGCAGAAACAGGTGTTTATCCAGACTTCATGTTCAGGTACAGGCAAACACTGAAACCCACAGTTGGCTGCGCACGCTCTGAGCTGAGCGGCTCTTTCTGTTGGACGGGGGGGCTGCAGGTGGTCAAACCTACAGGGCTAATAACCGACATTATTAATTAACACACAGCACAGTGCTGCACGAGAGAAAGAGAGAGAAACAGAGAGAGAGAGAGAGAGAGGGAGGGAGGTCTGAGCGAATCAGCACAACCTTTCATTTAAAAAATGTTAGAAAAACAGAATTAGTTTCACCGTGGCGGTCAAATGAAGACAAATTGTTATTTGCAGTGATGGACCGGCGGTAATTGCTACCAGGCAGCAGTTGATTCACACAGGCACACGTGGGACAAACAGGAGGTCTGCAAGCAGCAGTTTGTCTGGAGGAGCATCTCCCTGTTTGACCATGGCCTCAGACGTCGAGCTAACTCTCGCTTTAATTGTAATGATACGGCTAACATGTAGCCTCTCTCCCTCTGAGCCCACAATTACTGGCCTGGCACACTGCGTACGCACACAGTCTGTCTGGGGAGCAAGCCACCGGATAATTCCTGGTTACCTGTCACAACCACCACCTCACAAACACACTTAACACACAAATAGAAAAAAAAAGAAAAAAAAACTTTGGTCGTGAACACATATGCACAGACACGCTTTTCAGGAATACGCAAACATCCCACATGGGAATTAGACGAAGATGTAACCCGGGAGCCAAACCGTGGATTAGCAGCTTATTTTCAAGTCGAAAAAAAAAAAACGTCTTGTTATGGTTAAACCGCAGCTGTTATCTCTCAGGGTCATTTAAACCCCAGAAAGCATCTGCTTTTATTGAGGAACGGGAAAAGACACTGACAACGCTCTGTGTTAATTGACAATAAAAACAAAGGCAGTTTGTTTGCAGCATTATTTCTCCTTTAGGACACATCTCTGCCTGCGACCGCTCAGTCCCTGGCACACCAACGCCTGTTCTCCTTGGTTAATGAGAAGTTGACACTGCAGAGATGATAGGGCTGTGACAGGACACTGAGAGTAGTGGTTTGATGTGGTATTTGTTTGAATTGTCACACGTTTCTTTCCTCTGGTCGGCCGAACACTGCACGCTCTGCATGGAGATCTCTCTCAAGTGTCAGTGGCAAAAGATGGAAAGTTATTTAATAATCAGATGAGCCAGTTTCCTCAGAGCCACCTCCGGGTCGTAAATCCACATCATTATCTCCCTTTATTTTATGGCGCCGTCATTTCCGATAGATTTAAATTATCGGACGTGATTTCTGTACCACTGGGTAGAGCGGGGGGGGGGGGGTTCTAGCAAACTGTGGACCGGTGTCCAGTGTGGTCGCTGGCAGCTGCCGATCACCTTTAGCACTGACTGCTGCAGTGTGGGCAGGCTGCACACACAAACAGACAAACAACACACACAGACACAAGAGGAACACAATCTAAACGAAAAGTGAAACAAGAGGAAATTCTCAAACTGCAGCAGCTTAACTTAAAACTGCATTTGACTTATTCATCAGAAAAGCGTTAACATTATTATATTGAAAATTTAAAAAGTAACACGAAGTGTTTATTCAAAGAGCCTTTTCATAAAGAATTGTTATTTCCCCCCCCCCCCACCCCCCCCCCCTCCTGGTTAATCTACACTGCTTATCAGCTTTGTTTAAGTGGTACAATATAACAGCAGATAAACGCTCCTCCACAGAAGTTGTTTACATTTGAACGCTGAGGTTTATCACGTAACTTGTCGTCCACGTTTACCTTCCTGTCATTGCACTATTGTAAAAATTGTGTTGCACCAGTGAGAAGAAAAAAAAATATAACAAATTGCTCTTTTCCTATAGAAAGACCAGGTGGAGACAAGAAGCAACAAACTGTTTGCTCCACAAGTTGCCTCTTTTTCTACCATGGGTTGAGGGAGAATGAATTCAACATGGTTAACCTTCCTCACACCACACACACACACACACACACACACATCTCATCCCTGAACTTGTCTGTAGGCTTTGAACTCTGTAACACCGGCCAGGATGGTTAAATGTGTGTCCGGCCACAGACCATTTTTCTTTGATCCGTCTCATCTTGAAGATCCGAACGATGAATTCACTCCAGTCATAATATCAACTTTTCTTTTCCATCATGTCTTGCATCACTGTGCATATGTTCCCCACTGTGGCACAGTTTACTGGGCTCCCATAGGCAGACCATTAATTGCTTGGCGCCTCTCAAGAAAAAAACAGGAAAAAAAGCAAACAAAGAAACAGTTTTGTTAATAGCCTGCTGCTGTTGGCTGCTGATTTAGCCCAAGTAGTAATGCCAATTCTTTTGGAACACACACAAACATCATACTGCCACCCATCATTAGCAGGGCTCCGTGAGCGCAAGTGTGTGTGTTTTGATATAAGTGTGTGCATTGTGTCACATGTTGCACACTTCAATGTACGCATATGCGCTTTCATATATGTTTGTTTGAGCGTGCTTGTTTGTTTGTGTTTGTGTACATCTGATTATCTGTGTGCGGTTTGCACAGAGAAAAACGTTGTCGCCACTTGTATGTGGCATCCATTATGTTACGGTGCACGCTCTCACACACACACACACACACACACACGCTCACACACACACATACTACATACATAGTCTTTCAGTTGTGGCATTTTTGGACGTCTTCCCATCCGCATTACTGAAGCATGAGAATGAAATTGACAGTCTCGGGCAGAGGGATGGCACAGTAGACACAAACAGCCGATGCCAGCTTCCATGGTCTCAACGGACAATAGTTTGCAGCGGCCAAATGGCACGGCTGCAACGTCCTTCTCAAGCAATTTCCACACAAATATTCACACTTCTTCTGTCTGTGTGTGTTTTGTTTTTTTGTCTGCTAGTGTCTGTGCAGGGGCTACGGCAATATCTGAAATGTCTGTCATTCTTAGGAGAAGAGCAGGCTTTCAGGGAGGGCGGGGGAGGGGGGGGATCTGATATGCTTTTTTTTTCACAGGGGAAATGTCAAGAGGATTTTATTCATTCATTATCAGATATTAATTTTTTAATGAGCCGTGGGGGTTTGCACACAATACCAGCTTTTGAATCTGGAATCTTTAGAACGCCGAAAACAGCAGTTGCAGAATAACAAGGAGGAAAAAAGGTCAAGGGGAGGAGGAGACCGGGAGCAATAGCAGGAATAAACCCTGTAACCCTTGGGCCCTGGCATGGGCCAAAGACATGGAGCTTATCTGGTTAATGTGGGGAAGATAACCAGAATGCAGCCAGGGAGCGAGGAACCTCCGACAAAGCTGCACATGCTCACACTGTTCACTGGAGACTGGGGCCTGTTTATGTGTGCGTGGGATCATGACAGCTGGACACACACGCTGGCACTAACTCAACTGTTGCATAAAAGTCTAACTCAACACTTGTCAGTCAAAGGCACATAATAACATCCACAGGGATGTGTGTATGGTTTTTCTAAAAATGGAAACAACGTGCAGGAGTCGGTGCATGTGATCCACACGGCTCCTTCTTTTCCCTCTAAATCAATCAAGTGTTCTTTTTTTTTTTTAAGTGTGAGATTTAAAAGATTGCAAAAAAAAAAAGAGAATCATCGAAATCTTGTTGTGGACAGAAACGTGCCAGATGATTTTAGTGCTGACTTCAGTTTTTACTGTCAGTTCTCTGAGCGCTGCATGTGTTGTTCATCTCCACTTATACCGAAATATTGCCAGCCACTCCACAGAGTCATCCAACAGAGTTATTTGAAGTGACGGCTAGGTATGGATCATGGCCTGCCTTGTAATTAAGAGAGATTGCTATTTTCCCCTTAGAATGGGCTCTCCTATCCTGATCTGTAATTATATGTTGTTCAAACATAGAGGGGAGTGTCCCTGGTGATTGTGCAGCCGGCTTTATTCTGCCTGCAACACCACAAGTGCCGGCATAACTGATTGTCTGCCTTGATCCTTAAAGTTTCAATTCTTTTTTTAGTTTCTCACCAAACAATAAAGTGTGTGTTTGCAGCGGAATTAGTTTAACTGCGGCACGTTTGCTTCCTTTGCTTTTCTTGCCTTTCCCTTGCCTAATGGATCATGGCAGAAAGGCCGTGCGTACGTGTGTGTGTGAGAGTGTGTGTGTGTGTGTGTGTGGTACCAGGTAGTGCCCCATTGACCTCCACATAGTGACACTGACGTGCAACAATGATGAATTCCCTGAGAGAGTGAAGTAAGGACCCACCTGGATAATGTTAAAGTTAAAAACTGCGAAACCTTAAACGTTACAAGATGCTGACCTCCTTGTTTAATTAAGTGCAGCGTTTTGCTTTTAAACATTTACTGCCACCCACTTCACTCTTCCTGCAACACCTCCAATTAAATTTAGCCTTTAACAAATCCACGAGTCTTTCAGGAAAGCCAAAAGTGATGGAGGTCACCGCTGCAGATAAAAAAGGAGACGGAGAGCACTGATGTTTTTAATCGGCTGCTTGTACGAAAGACACAAATAGTTTTAAACGTTAAAAAAGTGATCGACGACAGAGTGTAACTTTTGACCCCCGTGAGTAAGTATAGCCCCGGTGGTCTGTGCACCACACACAGAGTATTTTTCAGTGTGAAGCTGTGACCCCCTTGTTTTCCAGTAAGAGGAAATTGTCATGCAGTGACCCAGTGACCACACTGGAAACCACTTCCCCCTTTGTTATGATTTTTGTATGGCTCAACCACCTCATTTCCCATGTTCTGGTCCTGCAGAAAACGAGTCTGCCCCACACATTTTGTCACATCCTTATTTCTCCTGCTGTTTCTCTGACCTTTTCACTGCTGTGTTGACAAAGGCACCAGAATCCTCAAAAATTGCGATACTCTACAAACGTAGCGTCCCAAGCGCTCTATGTTTAGTGCGTGAGTGGGCTGCAGGGAGACGGTCAGCCATCAACCAAAAACAAACACCGACATTGTGCAGTTGTTTTTGTGCGCTGAAATAGTTTGTTTTTGTCTCGTCCACATACTCTTGAATTCGAAACGGTGTATTTTGCACGTTAGAACTTAGTTCAGACTGTTTTTTAAAGAGAATAATATCCCAAAAATCTGGATTACGACGACATGTAAACAACATAAGCAAACCAACTTGTTCAGGAGCAAAATTCAATACATCTGACCCTCTTTTCCTCTCCACGCATAGTTTTACTTTGCAGAAAAGCCACTAACACTTTCGCTTCATTGTTCATATGTCAGAACCTACGGTTACATAATTAGAAAAACCTCCTCGCAGCTCCTGGTTGATTAGGAATCAACAATTAGATAGTTTTGTGGGGCGCTGAAGAAACACAATCACCTCTTTATACTCTGGCTCTGCCGTAACCACCTCAGAGTCCATGCAAGGATGTAGATTGAATTATGTTTTGCATTATGGAATTTCGCTCTTTGGGGAAATTAGCCAAATAGTTGTGTTTCTGTGTGATTAAAGAGAGACGGAGAGGTGGATGCTCGAGGCCATACACACCACACATAAGAGTTTTGACTATTTCAAGGGGCCAGTACAGTTTGTTCTGGCCATAGATGTTTTGTGGTATGACCCCCTTTCCCTCCGATTCTCCCTCTCTCTGTCTCTTTCTCTCAATCTCATTCCCCTCTCTCCATCCCTCTTTTCAGTCCATGGCAATTAGGGAGGAAAAGTGGGAGAGGAGGAATGTGTGAGCACGCTTTGTGAGGATCGGGAGAAAGAGAGAGGGAGTACAAGAGAGAAAGTGAGAGATAAAGAGAGAGCGAGAGATGAAAGAGAGACAGAAGAGGGGAGGAGAAGAAGGAGAGGAGAAGGCCTGTCTTAATTGGCCTGTGTGGCCACGCTGGGCTGTGATGGTCTGGGCTTGCCAAACCCTGTGCCTCAATAGTTGGCCTGGCCTTACATGCATCCCGTGCATCCGGCCAACCACAACTAACTCTAGTGTGCTCTTTGGCAGTTTCCAATGTCAGGCCTGGGAGAGTTGTGCCACCCACATCTACACTCCGCTCCACAGTTCAGGAGGCCTCTCTGATGGGGATGGATGCACGGCTTTGGGGTTTATGGTTTATTTGGCAACACCAGTTTAGGTTGAGGTGGCATTTCTTGCGTTCCTTTCTATTGTTTACTTATTTAGGATAATGTTACAGGGATTTCAAGTCTCGGTTCCGGATTTAGACAAATTTAAATTCGACAACAAGTTAAAATGCACCTTCCCAAATTACATGCATTCCTGCGACGCGAGTCAAATCCCTCCCAGCCTTTTACACCGCTCAGCGCTGCGGATGTTTTGGCAGAAATAAATATTTAATAAATTGCATTGTTATTTCCCTCCATCTATCTACACTAAACTCCCACACCACTGAACTATCAGCTTTAACGATCTTAATAAGATCAAACCAACACAACCATCAATCTCAACGGTCATGAAAACAAGTGTGTGTCTTGGCTCACGCTGGCCCAGTTTAGCTTGTTTTGGTTGACTTATGCTGTGCCAGATGCTGCCCTGCCAGGCACAGCGGTGACGTGACAAGCCCTGAGGACCTGAGAGTCCCTGTTCTCATCTCCTAGCTCGAAAGACTCCCACTCTGTATAAACACCTGCAGGGAACAGGAGAGTCCCAGGGCGGGTACACACACACACACGCACAAACACACACACACACACACACACACACACACACCTGTCGAAAGGTTAAAGAAAGTGTGAGAATAAAGTGTTGTAATGGGAATGAGTAACACTGCACTCATAATGCATGAATCAATACAGGGAATTGAGTAATGCTGCAGGACTCACTTGCCGAGAGAGAAAATATGTGAACATCTGCATGTGTTTGCATGCAAGTTCAGTATGCGCATGATTGTGTGTGAACTTGTGCAGCCTCTAGCCATCTTTCAGAGATGAACTACTTTTGACAGCGTGCACTTCCAGCTGAGTTTCTCCCTCTTTTTGCAGGAAGGTGGACTCCTCAGTGGGGCAATGAGGTTTCATGAGAACAGGCAGAGGGGATTTAATTGAGTGATTTATGACCATAAAACCTAGAACACAAGCTCCTCTGCATTGATAACTGAGCAGATCTTGCACTTTTTCCCGGAAGCAACACATGGGTAACACATCACTGTGAGGCAGGACTTTACACTGCAGCCAGAGAAAAAAATGGAGATTTCTGCCTCTCCCGGCTGTCCAGCTCCAACTCTCTCATAATGCGCTGCACCAAGATAACCTCAGTGACTAAAACAGTTCCCATCTGGGAACAGATTTACTCTAAATCTGCCCCTCAACAGACATCCCATGGGTGGGTGTGTGCATGAACGTCAACAATGAAAGGTCGTGCCATTTTCAGCAACATGCATGTGATAATTTGAGACAAGTTGGTTACTATACTTAGCCGCTGAGGTGCAGCCTGCTCCAGTAGTTAGCAAGCCGCTGGAGGATGGAGGGATGGATGTTGGGATGGTGTGTCGGAGGCAGTGAGAACAGGTCAGGTTTAGTGTGGCATGCAGCAGAGAGAGGACTGAGGAGTTGCGGCCATCCGGCTTGCCACTCTGTGAGTGCTGATTTCCACTTTGGCACACTTTGCACAATCATGGAGCAGGAGAGAGACAGACAGACAGACGGACGTGGAGGCAGGCGGAGAGATAGGCAGAGAAAAGGAGAGGGTAGGGAGGGAGGGAGCGAGGGGGATGGTGGGTGGTTGAGAGGAAGAGAGAGGGTGCTAAAAGCAGCTGGAGATTCTTTGCAAGGCCTTAAGATGTAATAAATCATTTACAGGGTACATACGGTTTAATTTATATAAAAAGATTTCAAAAGTGGCCCTGGAGCTCAACACACACCGAGCAGTGTTAACACACATCCAGGACAGGCAGATACACTGAACAAAGCAGTAAATCTTTTAGACGTTGTACGTTTGATAAAATGTTTTTTTTTATTGATATTAAAAATGAAAGTACATGAATTGTGCATTTCGGACGTTCTAGCGTGCAGAGGTTAAATCAATAAAATACACACAGGCTGAGTGAGCTACTGACACAGAAAAAGTTGCCATTGCTCGGCAATGTATCTCTTCATATTCAGCGAAAAGAAGTGGTTGTCTTTCACGCCATTCATAAGAACACTAGAGTAGCCTGTTTGAACATTACAATAGTGAATGAATGCAGTCCTAGCAGGAAAATATAGAATAAAATAGAAAATATAATAATAATATCAATAATAATAACAATAATAATTGCACTGCCTGCTTTGTTGCACAACTGAAGTAGAATATAATTAGAGACAGGACGTAGCCTTGATAATTGAGATCTCTCTGACAGAAAGAAGATAGAAAGTATTGGGTTGACTCTTCACCGCAGGATGGCGAGTATCCATTAAGTCTCCATCTCGTGGGGGTGACGCATGACACAACGGAGGAGGAGACTATGATGTGGCACAGGATGACCTTGTTTCTGACATGGGCTTCAGTGGTTAGTTGCAGAGAGCTGTATCATTGTGGCCAGGTAACAGGTGACAACCTCAGCTGCCCTTCCACAACTCGATATCTCTTAGACACTCGGAGACTAACTCCACTTCTCCCTCGGAGAGCGTAGATTGTGTTTTTTTGTTCCTGAGTGCTTCACAAATGGTTCAGCATGTTAGCCCTTCATCAAAACGCACGACGGCTCCACCGCCGCAGACACACATACATACTGATGGTGTACGATCGGGGACAATGTCTTCTACAAACAGAGGAGAGGAGATAGGATAGATGTAAGATTAGTAAAAGACATATATAAGATAGGTGAAGGACAGATAGACAGAGGTAGACGGACACACGGACAGGTAGACAGAAGATAGATAGATAGATAGAAAGAGGGACAGATAGATGGAAGATAAGATCTCCTGATTAGACAATGACCTTTAGTTGACCTCTGATGGCTGCTAACGTCAAACTAACGACATCATTACCCCCAATTAGGGCATGGACACGTGCGAGTCACATGTAAGCTGAACCCCTAACTCTACTCTGCAGCTGACTGGACATTTACGGCCCCATGACCCAAACCAACACACGGCCGTGGCACTGGCACACATGCAAGATGCTCCTTAGAAGACCATAGGACACCATGCATAATTACAAAGACATGATTTAATGAAGGACTGATCATTCTCCCCGCCATCAATACTAAAGTGGCTTTAAAAAAAACAAAAAAAAAACATAGTGGGTTTGAGTACAATCAATGTTGAACAGTTATTTTTTTTTCCAATGATAAAATCACTCATCGATGCTTTCCTTTTTCACAGACGACCCTGACAGGCTTCTGGAAATCCATGCAGACCCAACATATTCAGAGTATGTGCCTATTTCTGTGACATAAGATGCCTAAGCAATCCAGGCTATGCTGCTGTTAAAATATTAATTTATAGTAACTATGGAAAACCAAAAAAAAGGAAAAAAACAAAACAAGAGACATTATTTTTGGTACAAAGCATCTACAAAAAAGCCTTACAACTCCAATTGGAAAACAGAGATCATACAAAATAAATCCGTCAGTTGAGCATCAGTGCTACGTATATTATTTGGACCAATTTTTCAAATATATTTTATAATAAAATAAATAATGCCTTTATACAGTGCCCTTATTTGTATTTCAACAAACAAACAAAAAAGCTTGGCGGCTCATTACGCAAGATACAGCTCAGACTAAAGGAAAATAACACAACGTCCCTGGAAACTAATTATATATCTATATTTATATATATGGATATATACAGTATGTATATATCCATATATATATAGATGTTTATATATATATATATTCAAGTATTTGTTTTCAGGCAAAAGCATGTGAATACTACTGATATACAATACAAAATAAAATGTTAGTTGACATTATTGCTGTTTTTTTCCCTTTGAATTGAAATGTTGTGCCTTTCTTTAGAACTGTAAAATAACATCATAATAATTACCATGGAAACAGAAAAAAAAATGCCTAACTTGCAAAAACAGGAATGTCACGGTACCAGAAACTGACGGGGTTTTCCTTTTTTTTCATTCAAACATTGATGTGAAAAGAAAACAGAAAAAAAAAAGACAAAATAAAATATAATCATCATTATCCCACTTGCTCTTTGTCCATGCCATGAAACTTCCTGTCAGAGCAGTCTGCAAAGCCATGGCGAAACAGGACGTACTGTCCCAGAACTGAAGTCCTGTCCCAATCCAGGCGGTCCACAGTGTCCCTTATGTGTCCCCACGCTGCTCCCTGTGTCCGGCAGCCTCAAAGGGACGGGAGGAAACGGGGACCGGGTCTCAGGTCCCTCTTGCCGCTTATGCTAGCAAGCTAGTGATGAGCAGCCGCTAGCACTCGCTGCGAGCCCAGACGCCAACACAGCCCATATCTTTTCTCAGTGACACTTCCCCCTTGACATTGCCACTGCCAGGAGCGCCCCCAGATCCTTTATTTTCCGTTTTTTTAAAAGTCACACTTTCCTTAAAACGGAAAGTTTTAATATTCATTCAAAGAAAAAAAAAAAACGTGCTTTTCAACCTCTTCTTTGAGTCCATTCCCAAAGCTAGCACCATGACATTTTTTTAAGCTACACGTTCATTGTTCATAAAAAAATAGTGCCATTTTTTTCTTTACTTTGACGTAATCCGTGGCAATGTGCAATTTTGCAGACTCTTTTCTGCTTTTTGTTTGTGATCAAAAGGTGCTGGAACAGGAATCTAATTTTACAAAATAATTCCTTACAGTGTGGAAGTCCCTTTATAGGTAGAGGTGCAAACTAATAAGAAAAAGAACTAACAGAGATTTTCTTTTTGCCTCAGGAAAAATGATGTGGAATGGGTTCTTTCATGCAAGCTGCTCTTCACTTTCAGTTGTCTTCCACAGGGACAAAAAAACATTCCGCTGGGTGTCCTCTTGACACTTGCGAACCACGGATCTCTTTCATCTTCTTTTCTCCCTTCCCTTTTCTCTGTTGCTTAAGGATCCACCTGAATTGCATTCAGCCGAATTGTTAACTTTTTGTTCATCATTTGTGTTTGTGCCTTTTGTGTCAGTGACTGAAAGAGAGGGCGAAAGACTTCAGACAGGAAGAATGTGAAGGCATGTTTGTGTGCCGGAGGAGGGTGGGTGGGTGGGTTTGACGGGGGCAATAGAAAAGGGCCAGAGGGTCAAGAAGTAGTGGATGAGAGCAGGGGGAGGGATTGGTGGGCTCGGACAGGGCAGGGGAGGTCAGAGAGGACTGCCACAGAAATGACGTCAGAGACAAAGCTATAATCCCCTAGTCTTTTTTTTCTCCCTCCAAACTCTTGTCTGTGCAAAGGGCTGGCGGCGGGCTCATTTGTGGTTGACATAGTCGTCCGTGGCGAGCAAGACGGGCGGCAGTTTGCTGGGCAGGCTGATCAGGGGCCGGTGGAAGACTGCCTGCTCCTGTGCTTTGATCTTGTCCGCCTGCCTCCGAAACTTTTTGGCCCTCAGGATGGCGGGGACACCCCTCCGGAGCCGCTGGGCCGCCTTCCTCTGCCACACCTCGTATTTGGAATACTTGACGGTCACATGCTGCTTCCTCGGGACTTCCTATTGTGGCGTGCCGGGCGAAAAATAGAGGAAAAAGGGGAAAAGAGGATGTCAGTTCATTGGGGTTGATAAGATACGGTGCGAGAAGTTATTACAATGGAGCAAAAGCTTTGTTTACTTTCTGAAAAGATTCGGTCATTGTTGGGCCGCTCGAATGGAAATCAAATGTCATTCTTATAGCGTCGAGCGTCATAACAGACTCGCCTCGCCTCTGACTTGCCCTTGTTTTGGTTTCCTTGACTGAGAGAAGCTGTCAACAAGTGCTTAGCTCAGCCTCTTTAGCATACTGTCAAAAGGAAGGGAGGTCACTCGCCTCATATACATATGAGGAGCACGTCGTTGTTTCACCCAACGACCCGCCAAACTGACTAACCTCAACCGACCCAACCAATCGACACATTGTCATCTCGAAACCTCTATTCGTGCACAGTAAAGTCGTCTGAACAACACGAGGTGTTGTGCTGGCCACCGCAGACGGAGACACAGTGGGAGTGGCGGAACGCAGCTAGAATTTATGCGCGAGTAGCAAGTGCTCCATGTGAATGGCTTGTTTTGGTCCTGCCACTTGAAGAGTGTTTATCCCCCTTCATTCACTTCAGGCCTGCTCAATAGGCTAAACACAGCTGGCCCTTGGAGCAGCCTGTACCCATCAACTCTCCCTGCCCAGACAAACTAGGGACATGTCCCAACTAATTCCCTCGCAGCCTCTTTATCGCATTTCGGACAGAAGGTCCATTGCTTTGCTTCTCCATTTGTCATATTCATCCAGTTTTTCTTTTTTATTTACATCACAAGCAATCTCACGCCACGGACACTGATTTTCTAAAAAGTCGAAGCAGAATCACTACAAACGTCCTTCTCTTCTGGTCCGAGAGAAAGGCTGAAGGGACTTTTTAAGAGGTCTGGAAAGCAGCCATAGCTCAGTCTTGTGACCAGCCTTCGGCTCAGTCTTGTGAAAGGCCCTGAAATGCTTTGACGATCGCCTTCTTCATGTTTGTGACATATTTCAGACGACCTCTGCTGGCCAGCTCAGGTGTTTTTGACCGCAAGGATCACAACACAGGCCAGTTTCGGGGAGCTTGCTGTTCCGTGACTAATAATCACACACTCACAGAACACACTGTTATGTTCCGGACCAACAGTCTTCACCATCTAACAGGTTTTTCTTTTTCTCTCACACATGCACGCACACACGCACGCACGCACTCTGGTCTCTGAGAATGACTCTGCCTTTTCCTGTCTCTAATTTGCTGTGACTGTCTCCGGGACTGTTTTCCACGATGATCAGCACTTTGCATGGAAGGTAACTGCTTACCAGTGACCATTTAACATGATAAACCTGTTCTTGCATGGGTTTCAGTCTGTACTCGGTGTCAGTGACATGGGGGCAAGGCTCAGAGATGAATAGAGGCACAGGAGATGGGAGGTCAGATATGGACTGAATGAGCATTGTTTCCCATACTGGTGTGTTGCTGTTGTTGATGAGATGTACCTGTTTTAGTGCGGGCATCACGGGTATGACCTGTAGAGAGGTGGCCGACACGTCCCTTTCGGACTTGGCGGGTTTGGCACAGTACTGCTCCAGCAGTTTGAGGTCACAGCTACGGAAACAACATTCCTCTACAATCCCACGGTTCTGGGGGCGCCGGTTGCCGCCCCTGCTGGTTGGCCTACCTGAGGAGAAACGCAGATAGAGATAGGCGGTGAGCAGGGTGAGGTTAAGGCCTGAGCACACAACACTGGCATCAGTAATGAATCTAGGTTGTTTTTGCAGGATTACTTCAACAAACATAGCAGTCCACGGGGGCAAAGAGGATAAAAGGAAATCTATGACCAACAGCAACAAATCTTTTTGTTTGTAGAGGATAATCTGATTAAGGCTATCTGGAAGTCCTTTAATGAGTGAATACACGAGTAAACACCCTGAGCTGTGGACACTGAGAGAGTGTGACAGAGCCTGCTAAGCTCTCAGACAGACCTTTGGGTGAGCAAATAAGTAAAATGGAAACTCTTCTGTGACCTTGTCCTTTATCAAGTCAGAAGAGATAAAGAGGATGAGGAGGGAGCGAGGAGAGGAGGGGCCGCGAGGTAGAGAGAAAACAGGGATCAGCATAGAGAGAGGGTCAAAACAGAGGGGAAGAATACAAAACAAAAGGGGGAGAGAAGAGGCATGAGAGTAAAAGGTAGAGAACAAGGTGAGGGCACAGGGGAACACTCTCCGCAATCAATACAGGATTTGTTTGAAGTCCCGCTCCCCACACACAATGTTGGAGAAATCTCATGAGAGGGGAGGCTAGATTTGATTGAAGGAAGAGGAACATGAGAGAGGAAAGAGAGGGTGACCCAGGGGGAGGAGAAGGCAAAGCGAGGAGGTGGAGGAAGGGGGAGGTACATCTATGTTGGCCCAAATTGGATAATGATCTTTCTGATTGGGAGAGAAGCTTCTGTGGCAAGCGGCGCACAAAGAAGCCCGCCTGTCTCACAAAGGCGAGACAGCCGAGGGTGGGACGTGGGCTAATATCATTTTGAAGAAAAAAGAGGAAAGGGTGGGTTGGTGGGGGGGGGAAGTGTCTCTTCTGCTGCAGAGACGACACCAGAGGTGAAGTTGTGCTTGTGGCAAACTCTGGACTCTGTGCAAACAGCAGATTATCCACCGGGAGGATTAGCAGCCACAACAGTGCGTTCACACAATGCTTTACAGCTATTCCCATCATTGCCACAATGGAAGCAATGATCAGAATTGATGTTAATGATCTTTCCTCTTAACCTGACATCAAAAACCCCCCCCACCCTCCCCTCCCCTTCTCTCTCCCTCTCCCTCTCCCCTCCTCCTCCCCCTCTCTGCTACTCATCAGTGTGGTCGCCTGGCCTGGGAACACTGGTGCTGAGGTGACTGGTATGCCTCTTGGGGTGCTATTACTTTACTGGTAAACAAGCGGCCCATTGTGTCGCGCTGGGTCGTGTGTGCCTTCACACAGCTCGCCGGCCTTTCATATGCAATGAGAGGTGCGGGCTGCGGGGCAGAATGCGCACGCTCAGCAGAGGAGCGGCCTGGACGAGGTCTTGGAGACTCACAGCTGGCTATAATCTCCCTCTCACTCTCCTTTCTGTCTCCCACTCAGTGTGTGTGTGTGTGTGTGTGTGTGTGTGTGTGAGGGAGAGAGAGAGAGAGAGAAAGAAAAACACCATACACGCATACCACAGCCACAGAAGACAAGAGCGAGATAGTCTCAGCTATCCAAACAGATGTGCGCTAACGAACAACAGAAAGACTCCACAGAGAGGAGGACAAAAAAAAGAAAAAAGAATCAACATTCGTGCAGCTCGTGTTGTAAAAAAAAAGGAGGAAATGGTGTAATGCTTTTGAAACCTACTGAAATAGAAGCCTCGGTCTTCACAGACAAACTGCAGCGCATCCACCAGCTCTCCCCCACACAGCGTCTCCGCCGAGGCCATTTCCACCGCGTAGAGCGTCAGGGCCAGTGCAAACAGCAGCGCGCGACTGGACGAAGACATCTTCTTGACCTGCACGAGAACGAGAACACAAGGACATGAGACAAATCAGACATTTTCAGCGTGAACAGACAACGGCTCAAACAAACGCAACCGGGCCGACTCCCACGAGTCGTGCACATGAAAGCCTGTGAGGAAATTCTCAGATGACAGCCAGATGTTGGGAGTGATACAGCTGTAAGAGGATCCACTCTCTTTTGCGCGCTCCCATTTGCGCTCAAGATGTGCGACTTCCAGGGGGTTTAAGTGTCTGGCTCATGCATTGACCCACTAGCTCGGGAAGAAAAGCGCCTCACCCCACGGAACACAAGGTGCCAAATGTGAAGTTTTCCCCTCCACCTCCACAGTTATCTGTTGTCACCATGTGGCTCCTGAGAGAAGTGCTTATTCTGCAGGAAAAAAACGAAGGAGACGCGTATCTCTGCGCTTCACTCTCTTACACAACTCCCCCCACCCCCCCAGCAGAAGTTGCAAGACCGGCTGCTCGATAGTTAACTATCTGAAAAAGACAGACTCAGCATATATTCTTCCCCCCCTTGCTCACCCTGTAACGAGCTCACTGACCCTGCAGACCTGCTTGCACCGCCCCCTATCGCCGGCGAGAGGACCAGCTGTTTGATGCGAGTCCCCCCCCCCCCGGCAACATCCAAACCCAAGAGCAGAGACACAAGGAGAATAAAAAACACCCCTCAACTCCTTCTTTCTCCCTTCATCGTCCTTATCACATAACCTGTTGCAGAGTCCCCCCCCCCCCCCCCGAAGGGGCTTCATCCGAAGCAGGTCTCCACGCTGAAGTTTCTCCCCGTTGCATGTCAATGAATATGCCACATTGCTCACAGTGCACAAAAGAAAAAGAGACAAATTAAAGAAAAAGCGAGCAATGCATGAGCTGAGGAAGCCGCAGTTCCAGCTCAGAGCCAGAGTCTGTTAGATTACATGCACAGCACCCCCCCCCCCCCCCCCCCCCTGGTTACCTTCAGTCGGCTGCTCTCCGCTCTCCGGCAGGTGTGGCAAAGTGAGTGCTGTCCGTGTCTTTGCTGGGTCTCCATGTCAGATGGCAGTAGTCAAAATAAAAATTGAAAAAATAAAGAAAAAGAGGAAGACAGCGTTGTGGTGGTGATGGTGGCGGTGGAGGGGTATTTGGTTGCAGGGATTGCAGGTGAGTTAGTTTCCCAGTTGGTGAGGCTATAGGGATGATGTGTGACAGGCTGTCCCAAAGACAAGGCGACAGGCAAAACTTCTCAGTGAGAAGTGTTATATACCAAAACACGCCCCTTGCATCCACACCCCACCCCCTCGCTCCTCCTCCTCACGGCTGGTAAAAAAAAAAAGGAAAAAGGAAAAGAAAAAGGTCCACAGACGTTTTATGGAAAAGTGCTTAAACGGAGAAAAAGCCCAAGAAATAGAAAAGGAGAGAGGGGGAGAGAGAGAGTCGCCACCGCGCAGACCGGTTCCATAGGTATTTTCCACGTTTACGCGCGGCGCAAACCTGCAATCACAGTGTTTACACACAGTGCGCAGACTGGGAGCAAGAATAGACGCAATTCCTCAGACTCCAAAAAAAGAAAAAAATGTCAATGTCTCCGCCCTGCTGTAATTAAGATGAACGCTTAAGAGGAGGAGGAGATGAGGCGGCAGCGGCGGCGACGGCGTGCGCGGCCCGAGGTCTGCGGCTTTTCTCCCTCTGACTCAGGTGCGGATGAAGTCACCGGGGTCAAACAGTGAGTGACAGAGCAGGGGGGAGGAGGAGGAGGGTGGATGAGGAGGATGGTGGATGAGGGGAAGGAGGAGGGTGGATGAGGGGAAGGAGGGAGGAGGTTGATTAGTGAGGCTGTGGTCCTACCTGAGGGGAGGCGGCGTGGAGCGGTGGGGCGGAGGAGGAGAGATGATGCAGCAGTGACTGATGTGCACAGAGTGATGTCATTGTTGGTGCGGGTCAGGATGGATGCAGCTCCCCCCCCCCCCCCAAAAAAAAAGAAGAAATGCTTGAGCATTACTCAAGCATTGCAGATGTTTCTCTCAACAAAGCACTGTCCAGATGTTACATGCACAGCTGTATTAGACCAACAATAAATAGTTTGCATACATAGAGCTAGAACATATTTGACATATAAGCACCTTCACCTCTGTTTCGTTATAAAGCTGCTCCTTTATGTAAGCGAGTGCTCCTGTAGAAGGTGAGGAGCTGAGCACGTCTTCAGACTCACACTGACACCTAGTGGTGCCGCACCTCCATTTGTTTGTCTCGGCTCTCTGCAGGTTGGGAGGAAGGTTCACTGGTTTGTAATTGAGCTGCTGGTCCAGGATCTGATTCACACAGCCTCCTGGGTGAGCAGGAGGCTGTGTGAATCAAAATTTTATTTGAAGAATTTTAGTTCAATCAATAAAGTCCCACGGTCATGTTGAAGTTAAACGACATATTAATTAGTTGTTATAATAAAAACCTTACTGTATTTGATATACATGTGTTTATTCTTAAGCTGTATCCCCCTCTCCACTTGTCCATGAGCTCGATTTGTCACTATAAGCTTGTTTTTAGCATCGAGTCGCATTGCAAAACATCCCACTGTGATTAAAGGCAGGAGGGGAGAATTAAGAATGTTAAGTCCTTTAATAAGCTCAATAAAAATCCGCTGTGATTTGATCATCAGGAGAACACAAAGTGCAGCAGTGCCCCCTCTTGTGGCAGACACGTGTGAACTGTCGTGTAGTCGAGCATCATGAAATCATGATTACTGAGATGACTGAGTGATTTCTGCTTCTCTGGTCAGACCTGAGAGGAAACTACAAACCTAGAGAATTTGATAGGGTTACATAGATTTTGAAAATATTTTGAGTTTTGGAACTGAAGCTTTGATGGTGATTTTAATTTGTACGTAATCAATATTCTACAGACGTTTTTACTGAAGCGTAAATTACTTTTCATATCATGGGTGGAATATTTATAAAACACTGCAAAACAAAAACAACTTCAAATCAAACTAATCTGCAAATGCAGAGTTATTACTCAAATAATCTGTGTGTTGAAACTAATTTTTTTATCACAGCAGATTTATGTCTAATCTTTAAATCTGACAAATCTACTTAAAATTATGAGTCTTATGTGATCCATGTTTAGACCTGAGAGAAAAAGATTATCACAAAATGATAGGTTATATAATAACTACTGTAGTTGTGGAACTAAACCTTGTAAACATGACAACAAAAGAGTCATTTAGATTTCTATTTCTTTATTATTTGGCTTTTTTTCTGAAGCATTTCAACAACATATAACATGGGAAGCATATTTCATTATTCATTTTTTCAACTCGTTTGCACAGACAACATAAAACCAAATAATTCAGCAAATATTGATACTGGATTCACATATGGAAAATAAAGCCTGTATTACAGCAGACATATTTTTTTCTAAACAAAACAAACAAGATGTCAATATACACCTTATTATAGGATTATATTTCTAAAATAATTATACCATATCCATTTAGTTTGATTTTGATACATTCATGATCACAGCTCCCTATGAATTTGGTTACATTTTGACATATTTCTTAAACAACACAACTTGCTTTAAAAGCAGGAATGGCCAAGTGGGTAAAGCCGAGTCATTTCACAAAATCCACAGCCAGCGAGGCGCCAAACATCTTTGGAAACATCACCTTCCCCGTGCCAAACGGTGTCCCACAACAAGCAACAACCCATCAGAGACAGCATCAGACTGGAGGTACAGCACAGAGAGAGAGAGAGAGATGGACACAGTGGTCTTGTTGACACATCGGACGTCGCAGAGCACAGCGGAGAGGAAGCAGACAGCAGTGGGGCGTCATCATGACAAGACGCTGAGGGCGTCTGTCAGCATCTTCAGCTCGTCCTTCACCCCCTCTAGGCCTCCCTGGATCTTCAGCGGGTCGTCCAGGACCTCGATGCTGCTGGTGAAGGGGTCGAATCTCACCGAGAAGGGACGCTTGATACCGGCCACGTAAGTCCTGGTGGAAGACAGTGAGGGAGTTAGAAAAACAAAACTAGACTGGCACTCGCTGGAGCGCACACCCCCGCCAAGGCCCAATTACCAGTCCCCTTAAATTCAATCAAGCTGCACCTAATAGTTCCCAAAATGTTCCATGTTCCATGAATTACTAGCTGGCAACGTTTAGAAAAACACCTTATTTCACAATGTTTAAGAAAGTGATAACAGACCTCATGAATCTCTTCCCTGATCAGGATCTGCAGCATTTTAAAGGGTTCCTCCTTGACTCAAACCACATCCCTAAAGCACATTAGGTCGAGTTGTTTTTGTGAACTCTTGCTTACAAACAAACCAATAAACAAAAGCACAAATGGTGAGAACATAACCTCCTCGCTGGAGGTAATAAAGTAATACCTAAAGGTTAGGTCTTCCAGGAGCACTTCATGATGCTTCCCTGTCTGAGGTTTATCAACCCGAATATTTCCTCCCTCCGGTTATGGCTCTTTACAGAGTCGGGGATATCCTGCTTATCACCGGTGTGAGTTTCGTAATCTTTAATTTTCATGTTTTTGCACAAACATTCCCGTGCTGATCCCCTCTCATCTAGTGTGTTGGGGGGGATGTCATATGCTATATTCTACCAGAGACCAAATACTGTCAAAACACCCACCAAAGCTACTTGTTTTGCTGCTCAACATTTGAAGTGTTTGCCAAATAAAACTCCAGAGTTTTGCCTTGGTAAGAAACACTACATTAGTAACAGCTGTCTTCTGGCTGCTATGGCTGACCCACAAACACTTGTGGCCTTAGGGGCTGGCTGGCTGTTCTCTGACCTTGTCCTAGCGTAACCCCCTCTTCTCTTTGTTTTTTGGGGTTTTTTCTTCTTCTTTTTTTTCTCTCGCTCTCTCTCTTTGTTTTTGTTTGTGCCAAAAAAGAAAAGTACCTGAATTTCTCCTTGGCATCTGAAAAGCTCTCGGAGACAAAGTAGACGGGCTGGTAGGTCTGGTCTTGATAAGGCTGCACCGCCGCAGCCTCGGGTTCGAACTCCCTCGTCTCTGGCTCGTCAGACAGAGAGTGCTGCGTTGACGGTAAAACGAAAAGGTGGAGAATTAGCTGTGATGGATGCAGCTTTATTATCCAGTGGATGATGTTGACATTGAGCAGAGAGCACAGTAAACATGGGGGGAACGCACCACAAGTTCTCCGTATGAGGAGAGCAGCCCAGCACCGTAAGCCTTCACCTCACCATTCTGTTTACATAAACCATACTCGACGGTGAACCAGTAGAGCTGATGGGACAAAAACAAATTAAGAGAGTGACTGAGAAAAAGAACAATAACAGGTCAGACAAACCACTTGTTTATATGTCACATTTTAGACATGGTGCTTGGGGAGGAGAGGTGGGCTCGGAGAAAAGGGGGTAGGGTATTCTGATTGTTTTGGGAGAGCGGGGGATCTTGCGGGGGATCTTGCTCCAGATCTATGTTTTTTTTTTCCTCTTTCATTTTGTTGCCAGATTAACTGAAAAACAAAAAGTTCCGTCAAAATATTTATTTCCAGAAAATGACTTTTGGGTGAGCCGCAGACCAAACAGTGTTTTTTGTGCGATTCTGAGAAATGATATTTTCTCTGAGAAGCAAACACCCTGAGTTCAAGCACAATATCAAAAGCCCAGAGGGGTCTGGCATTTTAAAAGTCAAACACAAGGTTCAGCCCCTCTCTCCACCTCAATGATTTGTGAATAGTTCTAGTATCTGCTGGAGTTGGAGGACTTGATTCTTACTGTGGACAGTTTCTCAATGTCTTCATCTGAAGCCCCGACTGATGCCAGACCGAGGTTCTGCAACAAACAATCAACAAATTGTCATCAAAATGTAATCTGGAATTTATTATCGATATATATCTGAAGGATCATCTGTCATTAACCTGTGAAAACTGGGCAAAGGTGCGGTCGGCCAGCATTGGGACGTGTCCCAGGAGCTCGTGGACACAGTCTCTGAGGAGAAAGAAAGAACGTCAGCTGTGACCGGGTTTGATCCGAACTGAATCCCAACCCAGATCGATTTAACCAAATACAGACTGTTATCACAAACTGGCAGCTCAGCATGGCTGAATCACAGAGCTGCGGTCACAGAGCGATTCTGTGCCCAGTGCGAGGCAGGAAAAGTGAAGACAGAAGTTCAATTCAATACAGAATGATGAAAGAAAGCAAGAAAGAAAGCAAGAAAGAAAGAAAGAAAGAAAGAGAAAACCGAGAACGCTTGTATATAGGACGACTTCTTCAGTTTAATTTTTCATCCCTGTTTATGCCTCTGTGCCTTCGACAGCTGTGGCCGGAGGCATTATATTTTCGTCCGCCCTTTTCCTGTGAAAACGATTTCTCAAGGACAACTTGAGGGAATTTCTTCAAATTTGGCAAAAACAGTCACTTGGACTCAAGGATTAATCATTAAGGTCAAAGGTCAAATGTCAAAGTTACCTCACTAAACCTGGCCAAAAATGACTAATATGCTATTCATGACACACTACACTTAATTCAATTTAAAATCATATATTTAATACACCATTTAAATTGCATTAGTATATATATTAAAAGTATATGGCCTTTGCTATATTTTAATACAATAAATAATAATATGTAATTATTTATCTAATTCAACAGTCTCATTTAGTCTTTATTACTTGTCGGTAACTGGTTGTTTTCAACATATGTATTTTAACACATTTAACAGTGTTGGACAAGAAGCACAAGTCCGCTCAGCAATACTATGAGAGCAATGACTAAATTAAAATAAAATAAAATAAAGAGACCTCAATTTATGAAAGCTCTATTAAAAAATTATCAATATAAATATAAAAAAGTGTATATCAAGGATATGTGTGTGTAAGTTATTGCAAAGTTTCCTGAACGAAGTACCTGTGTTCTCTGTGTTTTGCTTTTATTATATTTACAATCCATCTTTTGAACTGTCTCTTTGTGTTTCAGCTTCATGATTCTGATCTAAATAAGATGCCAATGAAATGAACTGAATTTGAGTCTAAGAAATCCTCAACCAAAGATCAGAGTGAGAGAGATTTAATCAACGTGACAGAGACACTGTCGGCATGTCCAGTACAGATATGTGAGGAGGAAAGCTGGAGAAGTCCCGGTTGTACTTACGGCTCTGGTGAGTGCATGGGAGAGGAGGCGTGTCGGATGTACTGGGTGCACTGGAACACCCGGAACGCCAAACTGGCCAAGAAATCTCTGGCTGAGAGCAGACCTGCAACTGGACGCAGCTGGAAGCCTGTGCGCTCTGTGTGTGTGCGTGTGTGTGTGTGTGTTCAGAAAAAGGGAGATAAAGAGTGAGAGAGGGAAAATGAATGCTGGTGTTCAAGTGTCACACCTCTTTTGGTGTCTTTTCCCATCGTTTACCTTTGAGGAAGCGTGACACGTCTTCCAGCTGGGGGATGTTGTCAGGACTGTACCCACAATGCCTCTCCAGCAGGCGGAAGGCCTCCACGTATTCACTGCAGGCGTGGGTGCTGTACAAGTCCCTCAAGGTTGAGTAGACTTCTCGCCTGATCAAGGATATAATTCAATAAAACATTTTAATTAATTTTTAACAAACTTACTATCTTGTGTTCTTCATAAAATAAGATAAGATAAGATAAGATAGGATAAGATAAGATAAGATAAGACAATAAATCTGCTGTATAAATCCAAAGGCCGGGACAAACCATCAGACAAGAATCTTCAGTAACTGGTATTTGTTGGAATCACGAATCTCAAGATATGTATTTTTCTTTTCACGGAAACTGTCCAACTGAAATTAAGGCTTCAAGTGAAAATCCATTGTCTTGGGATCTCTTCCTGTCAAATCATGTGTTCCTGCAGCCCACTGATGTGTTTCTTGCTCCGGTGAGCTCAACCTGCCACAAATGCTTTGACAACCCCCCCTCATCTGTGAATAACATGCCAAAACAGCCATGAAAGACTCAACAAACTAGGCAGTGAGATGAATCGGACTTAGTGGCTGCTGAAAAGACTCAACAAACTCTTTGTATTCGGAGTTCATTTTGATTTCATGTTAAATCTTCAGCCCCCAGTGCATGAAACGTAGGCAATCATCATCATACATGAGCGTGGAGCAGCAGTTCTTACCATGTGCCGATCTCATCCTCGGTGTATTCCACTTTGGGAATCGACTCCCCACTGAGGATTAACATAAAGAAGTGCATCAGGAATAATCACATTTATACTTTGTCTTTTAATGGCTGCAGTGCTGGGCCACATTAAGGGAAAGACTTTATCTCACTGTCTGTATCTGTAGGCAATGTCACCAATCATCTTCCTCCTCTGTCTGTAGGCCAGGTCTGTGAAGCCCTGTTCAAATCCAATATATAAAACACTGATCACATTTCTGCAGCATATTGGACAAACACACAACGGACTTGTGTAACGACAACAGTTGTTTGCTGGTGGAGTTGCTACTCACAGGATGGTCCTGATCCAAGTCCGGATCAAATTTAGTGACCAGATGATGACACCTGTCCAAATCAGCTATTCTCTTTGGGAACCAATGAACTAACAGAGTAAAGAAACAGGAGATGGTTCAAAAATCAATTGAGCTGATATTCTGTTTATCTGGAAAATGTCAAATGTACAAACGTGAAAGCAGTGGGAGGGAGTTACATTTGACTTCTTTGGTGGTTTTCACATCCTCTGCGTTCCTCTTGATGGAGCTGATGAGAGTGCTGACGTCTGAGAGATGCACCTCGCAGCGCACCAAGTACTCCAGACCCTCCACGCTGTCCCTGGGCTTTCTCTTTGGTCGCGTCTCCAAATGACGAATCTTTGCTTCGAATGTCTGAAATACGATCAACACGCTGAAATGTGCTGGAGCAGTTATGTTGCAGAGCATTGGATGTTGAGAGGTGGATATTCTATCTGTGGGTTTTGTATATTTGCAAGCTAAACACTTCACTAATACAAAAAAGATGATTAAAGCACATAAAGAGCAACAGACCACATCACTTCCAAATTTAAATCTGATTAAGCTCATCATTGGTTAATGTTTATTTAGTGACCCAGTATATGGGATATAATTTGATTATCAAAAGACTTGATTTCACATATTCATCTTCTAAAACCCTATTAGTACCAATGAAACATTTATAAAAAGAGCCAATGTTTTAACTGAGTCGATTCATTATTCAGAAATTAATTCCAGAAAATATGTAAACCATTGACAGAACAAAAATCCCTTTGATATTGTGTTTAACCGAGAAGGGCTGCAGATGATCTGGATGAATTTAATTTGATCCAAAGGTGCGTATCCAGCATTACAATGGATCACTTAACGACCTGGCAACCCTATATTTATCCTCGTTAATGGATTATACATGATTCTTAGCACTAAATATTTACAAATGTTTTACAACGTTATAAACCAATATGTAAAACGTTTTTAAGACAATATTTCAGTTTCAAATACACCGTGTTTTAAATATATTTTTACAGACATTGTTGAAAACTTTCTTTACGCATCTATCGTGATACCTCGAAAACCTTCAGTGCCCGGGACAGCGCAGGTGTCTTGGAGTTCCTCAGCGTGAAGAAGATGTTGAGCAGCGCTTTTCCATCGTCTTCCTCGAACACGATTTGCTCAGTGACCTCTGCAGCCTCCGCCGCTGCAGCCGCGGCTTCACGCTCCTTGCGCGCGTCCTCGATCAAGCTCTGCCTTCTTCCGAGGAATCTTTGAGACTGTTGAAATTAGAGAAATTATATTGAAGTCTCACGTGCGGCGAATATTGAAGATTCAACCCTGTGACCGAGCACCAACCAAAACACAACAGAAGGTGGTAACTGGGCTTCTCTTACCTCTTGGATATAGAGATGGAAGTGGGAGGATTTACAATCTCCAAATGAAAATATAAAAGTAATGCACTCGCTAAAGACCTGTAGCTCCCAAAGCTCACACTTCAAATGGATTTAGCTTTAAATTGCATTTTATTTCATGTAACAATCTTGTGCGTATCAGGCAGAGCCGGTGCGTAATGGGCACCTCTCCAAGCTCTTTACGCGCAACACAGCAGTTTTCAGTGATCCTCTAAATAAAATCCACACATAACACTTGGAACACCACCACACACTGAATTATATCACAGATTTGCCAGTATGAACTTGACATCTCTCACCGTGATGGAGTCAGACCGCTCCAGCTCGGATGCTGCTCGGCGGAGGCTCTTCGTGGAGGACGTGGAGCTGCTGGAAAGCGGCATATTTACTTATTGTCACAAGTGTCCTGCGCTGTGTCTGCGTGTCAAAGTGTGACTGGAGTGACGGAGAAGCGGTGGCGCGCTCAGACCTCTCCAGCTGCTGTGCGCTCAGACCTCTCCGGTTTTTTTCAGACAGGTTCCCTCTTTTTATGGGGTCATTTGTTTGCACTTTCTGACGTCAAGCACGCTAATGTCGCTTCGATCGATCAATGCGCAGAATCCATCAGTCACAGCTCAACTCGGATCAGCATATTTAGAGTACATCAATAAAAACATATGACATTTTGTTCTGTTATTTGCAGCCAGATTTGCAAACAGATTATTTAGTTTTACTTCATCAAAAATGTTAAGATTTTTGAACTTACATCATAATTCAAAATCTTGAATTAATTTAAACATATATTATATTATATTATATATATTATTATATATATTTTTTTTTTCTTAAGCGAAGTTCTTGTAGGCTACCCTTTAATCCCTGTCTAAACATTCTCAACAATAATTTAATGTGAACTCAATTAATACAAAATTTTCCCATTTAGTGTTTATTTAATCAATATTTACATACAAAGTAACGTTCTTTATTTAGAAGCAGCAGCTGGACTCACTAGTGCAGCTTTAGACAATAATCACCGCCTTGACCCCCAGGGCTTTACATAAAGGTTAGACCTGAGAAAAGTCAACTGTGGAAAATTAAGTCACTTTATCAGCTCAATCTAATCTCCACGGATCCTCACAACATTCAATTTGATTGTGAAAACACACACACGCACACACACACACACACACACACACACACACACAGGTACAAAAAACACACACAATGAGGTGAAAGAGAACATCACATTGTTTTCTTGTTTGGCCCACCGTGTCTGTTTCTTACCTCTGCTACAACCACATTAACTGAATGTGTACCACTTTTGGGACGTAGGTGGTTATCATCCACAATCACATGAGGGTGGAGTGATGTATGGTGCCCGCGGGCGAGCTGAGGTAAAAGGATTATCTGCGGACCTCTGGCCACACGCTGCCACAGCAGCAACCTCGCGAGGGTTGTGGAGACGACAAATGGGCCCCAGTGTGACTCGTCCTCCAACCTGAACACATGAGATGAAAATGCTAAAGAGCACTGATGTAGCCTCCGGCACAGAGAACTGCAGGTCCCTCTTTTGTAAGAGGGGGGTTGATAGAGTGAGTGTGATGAAAACAAAGATAAAACAAGCAGACAATAAGATAGAAACCACCTTTCAACCTTGTTCAGGACTTTTCTCCATGGACACAGAATAAATCCGTTTATCTTTAGAAATGAAGCGTTATTCTTGTTTTTCCACTTTAGTTTGACCTTATTTGAAAGTGGTACAACATTAAAAAAAAATACTGAGCAACAGGCAGATGTTTGACATTTATTCAGACAGTGGAAAAAATTATCAATTTCATGGTTGGTTCCATCCACATCTTCTAAGGATTTTCAAAGACGATGTTTTTCAAAAGACTTGCCTGTTCAAAGTAAATGATAAGAGACAGAAGGTCTGATTTCTTGAAGTTATTGAAGTTTAGCAGATACAGTGATTTGCCTTTTAAAAAATACCTCTGTGACCAAATACAACATCCATTTGAGATAATTTCCCCTCAAAATGTGATTCCAGGAAAAAAGAATACCGATAAAAAAATAATTGTATTCCGGACCACAAGAGACGTAGTAATTGTACAGCAGCCCAGGAGATTTAGTCTGGGGAGCTACAGGCTGAATCTAAATCAAGATAAACTACTGTCCCTCCTTCTCTGTCCAAGTGTCTGCTTTCCTGTTTCAGCCCAGTTTATCAAGACTATAGTCTTTTACTGGTTATTTGAACTCACCACAGAAAAGGCTTGAGTTCTCCTCTCTTTACCTTTGGTTTTTTGGCGGTAGGATCAGGACAGGACATCTGGAACTCAGCCCTGAGAATAAAGACCATCCACGGTTGGATTCGGTCTCAATCTCCCTGTCAAACAAGGTAGACAATTAGGGGCCTGACACCTGAAGACCGGAGCCCGCACACCAGTGAGATCCAGTGAACCTGGATGCTCGATAAGACTGTTTTTCTGGCAAATGAGAATCCAACTGCACTAAAAGATTGTCACCAAAAGATGTAATAGATGATTCAACACGTGAAGTTCTGGAAACTGCCACAATCTGGGATGCTTCAGGTCTGGGACCAGTTACAAAAGTTCTGGTTGCAGGTTTAAAGTGTTTTAATCGTTTTAAGCATAGACCTTACAGATGGATGATGCATCTCTACTTCCTCAAACTATCCAGAAGTGAAGTCAAAAATATCCAGGATACAAACGCTGCCATCTTTCACATTTGGAGTCTGCACAGCAGAGGTTGGGGGGATGGAGCTGTCAATCATGATGTCAGCAGTAACACAGTCATCGTAACGGATATTTGTGAAGAAGGAGCTGAGTCGCAAGGCAAAGCGTTCAATTTACCAGTCAATCTATGTTCCAGCCCTCTTCTATGGTCACAAGCTTTTGGTAGTTAGTGAAAGAATGAATAAATACAAGCAGTGTGAATATGTTTTTTTTTCCATGGGGTGGGGGGAGCTCATCCATGGAGACAGGGTGAGGAGTTCAGACATCCAGAGGGACCTTGGGGTAGAACCATTGCTTCTTCATATCAAAGGGACCAGTTGAAGTGATTCGGATAGGAAGCCTCTCAGGCGCCTTCTGTTGGAGGTATACTAGGAACGCCCAAGCTGGAGTGAGAACCAGGGGCAGACCCAGACCTGGCTGAAGGGACTACAAATCCCATCTGGCCTGATAACACCTTGGCATCCAACAGGAGGAGAGGAGGGCAAGGGATGTCTGGAATACCCTACTTTGCAAGCTACCTCTGTGACCCTGTCTTGGATAAGCTGGAATAAATGGATGGAAGGATGGATGGAATGATGGATGGATGGATGGACGGATGGATGGAAGGATGGAAGGAAGGATGTATAGAATGATGGATTGACGGATTGATGGCTGGATTGACTCACCAGAAAAATGAACATTTGACTTTAAATATGTGTGATAAGAACAATCTAAAAAGACAGAAACCATCTTTGAGAAAAATCATATGACGTGTGCTTCAACTTTTCATTTTGGTCCATATCCCATCCGTTAACATGGAAGATCGTGACATACACACCCTGTCCTACTCCAATCCCTGTAGCTCAACTGCCGTGTCCATTACGTTTCTATGCAGTTAGGCTGACTCATCACCACTGAGCCCACCCCCACCATTGCTCATAGCAGCTATCAAGGCTACCTTTTGTTAGAAATGTTGCACTTGAAGAGGCGATATCTCTCCGCCATTCATCCAATGTTTATCCAATTCCATCGTCTTTTCTGGAAGAGTCGGACGTGTCCACCAATGACACCGGGATGATAATTATAACAATTATGTATTGATTCAGCAGCAGCATTGTGGCTTTGTGAGCGTCAGCTTTTCCCTTCATGATTGTGGGACTTCAGACAGGCTAATTGCAGCTAACGCGACCAGCTGGGCCATTATCCCTCATCCCCCTCGTTCTTTTGCTCCCTCCCGCTGAGGCACAATGTCGCTCACCTTTGTTGGGGTCATTAGACTCATCCAGTTGATGAAGAGGAGAGGACACACAAAATAAGTGTCTTATTAATTGCGATAATGTTGTGTAAACAGACTCGAAATGAACATATCAGGTTGTAGCACATGATTAGCCATACCCTCACAAACTGTATGTGTGTGTGTGCTTATGTGTGTGTATGCAGACATATGCATAAATAGGCTAAACTGTCTGCTTGTCACAAATTATTCATCCAGCAACCTGCACACAACTCTTGCTTTGATGATGGATACAAAGTTTATTGGATAAATTAAATTCAGGGGGTTTCATTCATCAGAAAAGGAAGCTGCAGCGGTGATGCTTCAGTCAGCCTGTCCATACGATGTCTGATTAACTGTGACTGATTGTCGCTTGTGATTAAGATCAAATTGCATTACTCTTAGATATGCACCTCAGCTTGTGCATACGTGTACTGTACGTCCACATAATGTATATAATATAATAAAATATGTATGATTAACACTCAGAATGACAAGCAGCAAAAGCACATTGTGTTTCTATTCTAATAAAACCAGCCAGTTTCTAATACCTGCATGGTTTACATCCACATTTTAATGCTACTCCCAGGACTCCTTTGCTAATGGACCTATACTTATTGTTTCTGCCATTGAATGTATTCATGAATGGAAAACTAATGCATTCAAATAGAATTGAACAATATATCAACCTATGATGAAATTGTTACAGACGCCTCCATACCTGAGTGCTCACAGTAAATGATATAGCATGAAGCATAATGTATATTAAAGCCTTCAGGGTCACCAGAACCCCCCCCCCCCCCCCCCCAGTTCAGCATCAATCTAGTGGTGATATTAGCCTTTCATGTTTAAAATCATTATTCAGTGACATCATCAACATACATAAGTAAGGAGATACCTTTTTGGAAGAACTGTGTCCATCCTGTCAACAGTTTTAGAATTAAAAAAAATAAGATTTGTGATGTCCTGATCCTCCACTACCATTATTCATGATGGTGTTTTTCTTATTTACTCCCCATCCGTAGATGGATCGTGGTTCAACAAGCACAAGGTCATGGTCTGTATTTGCTGGTCACTCAAATTTTTTACAGTCAGGTAATTGCTGTCCACCCATTCCTACACTGATTCATACAGTGCTTCTATCGGCAGCACTTTTTTCTATGAGGGGCAGTTCGGGGTTCAGTATCTTACCCAAGAACACTTCGGCATGCAGACTGGGTAAGACTGGGATCGAACGTTCTGGTTGGAGGATGACCGCTATACCCCCTCAGTCACAGTTTCTCCTGTGAGGAAGGTTGATCAGGTTGAGCCCAATTACAAAACATGTGAATTCTGAGACAAAACTATTTAAGTCAGATATGAATCTCAAACAGAATTTAACTTGATTGTTTCCTGGTCTCTCTCTCTCTCTCTCTCTCTCTCCCTCCCTCCCTCCCTCCCTCCCTCCCTCCCTCCCTCCTGAGCATCTGTGACTGACGATGACTGTGATTGTTTTTGCATGTGTCAAAATACAGCTGCCAAGCGGAATGACTAATCACACAGAGTGCTCCTCCAGCGCTTCTCCCTCGTGTAATTTGACGGCGCACAGTGGCATAAAGTGCTGCTGGGGCGGGCGAGTGGCTGAGGGACTCGATGCTCAGTGGTCAATGTCAACTGCCGTCATCACGCCGGTGCCATGGCGTCCGCTGAGTACAGCTGTGTGACACGACCGCGTCGCCACACGAAACAAGCCAAAAGTCTGGCAGTTCTCCCATTCATGCTTTTTTCAAACAACCTGTTTTTAGTTTCGGTGTGTGACTGCACCCTCACACCCAAAGGAACAAACATCCGCACCGTGTGAAAAGAAATGGCCGTTTAAATTTGTGCCAACGTGAATCAGGGAGAGTTGATTGATTTCTAAAGTGTTTCCTCCAGACAAAATCCTTTCTTTCAAGTGTGGGTCGTCAGAAGCGTCTAGGAAAGAATTTGACACATCAAATTAGAATGTAATTGTGTATTTAAAAATCCCCACCAGTTCATTTCAAGGGCAGTCAACAAGAGGCAGCGTCTTGAGCGTTTTCTAAGCGGTTTCTCCGAAGCGTGTCTGCCACATATCCTCAGGCTACACGTGCTGCGCCTCTCTCTCTCTCTCTCTTGCTCTTTGTTTCTCCAGCAGCTTGTGCTTTTCTAAATGTCATATCTGATAACTCTTGATTGTGGCCCGGATGCTCCCACATATCTACTGTGTGTGTCATGTTGAATTTGCCCAATAGGTTAAAAACTCACATGAGTTATTGTTCAAAAGCCATTTCCATCAATCACTGTAAGTGGTCTTGGAGCTAACTGGTCACAAATAGCACAGATACGTTTTTCTCTGACTCTCGGGCAAGAGATAGAGTCAGAGAAAAATATACGTTTGTGTCACTTTTTTTCGTTGGCCTTGAAAACAGGATACGCTCTGTTCACGCTGCTTTTCCTCTCATCTCTGACCTCCCTGTGTGCCCACAAACCTGTTTGCAGATCAGTAGTCTAAGCCCCATGTTTAAAGCTCATCCAATCGTTGTCCCAATGTTGGAGTCACAGAAACAGCATAATGACGCTATAACGCTGCCCATTCGCCCTCCGGCAGTGACACACAGCACTGAGGCTGGAGAGACTCCAAATTAGATTTACCTTTCCTTAATGGGCCCTTGTCATTCAGCAGCCTGCAGGCCCAAGCTATTGCAGGTCATGACAAACATCAAGCTGGAGCCTCAGATAAACCCCACCTGGGGTGTCGCTGCATGTTCTGACAAACGCATGCTAACTGTATTTGCTTGTTTATTTGTTCGTGGTAATCACATTCACACGATTGTCCAGAGAAATTGAGCCATCTTCTACATACCAAGATTTAAATTGTCATAATAAACCAGTTTGTTTTGTGTGTAATGTGTGTTGTTGTTTTGCCACAGGTCACTGGTTGTATCTCATGCTGCTCTGTGTAGACCTGATCTGATGTTTGACATTAGTTCTAAACACACTGTACAAAACCCCAAAGTACAGTATTAATACTTCACCTCTGCCCCTTTGCACAGGACTCAAAATGTCAAATGGTCAAAATGAACAATATGTCATAGCACAGCAAAAGACTGCCTTCAAGCCAGCACTAAATTAAAGGCCTTACTGATGTTGTACTCTATTATCTTCACATGGATGGTTTACATAAACCATCAAATAAGTGATAAAGACAAAAGAAGTCATTCTACAGTGACTAATTTATCTCGACTCAAAATCCACTTATTGGCTTTTTTGTTTCTTTGTTTCTTTGGTTATTCTTAAAATGTAGGGTTTGCTCATGCATTTTCAGGATGGATTTTACAATTTGAAGACCATTAAATGCTGTTGAAAAATTGCCTCCTTGACTAGTGACTCACATATTGTGATCATCCCTGCAACAGGCAGCCAGCGCTGAGGAAGGTCGAACTCCACTGTCCTCAGGTGTAGGAGATCTCTCCCGGCACAAAAGACAATATGTTTGACGTTGTCTTTATTCAAGTCTATGTAAGGAACCTGATACAAAATAATTGGTATTCAGTGGAGTTTTCTCCTGTTTTATTTACTTTAAAGAGTCAGAAATTAAGACTCCAGAAGTTGGGGACAGTCATAAGCTGTCAAAACTTTGATCAACACACCAAAAGATTGTGTCTTCATATTGGAAAATGCATATATGCTTGGGTTCTGTCTCTGGTGAAGTTGTAACTGTCTTTGTTTAATCTTCAGGACCCAGATCACCAAGTATGGCAGTTTAAAGAACGATGTAGTCCTTCGAAAGGCTATGTTTATTATCCTACTAAATACATAGTACATGATTTCTATTGAGTACAATCATGTGTTAATGTGCCAGAGCAATTAACACAGGGAACCAAAGGACTGGGAAAACTTGATTAACTCTCCAATATGGGGGCGAGTGTGTGCATGGGAAGTGGGTAAGCTGCAGGATAGAGAAACTCATCAAATTATATTCAATTATCTAAAGATAACGACTTTGCAACCAATATACAGATCTTGTTAGCCCTTGATAAGGAAAGCGTGTCATGTTTCAGAACGTCAGAGAATGAGCCAACCACTGTTGAATAAAGTTACTGAACCACTGAAGAGGACAATTTCAAAAACAAATGAAACATAACTTATTCTAAATAATAATCGGTACATTTGCAAATCCTCAAAAATGATCAAGCGTGAAAGTGATTGTGACCTTGGCAGGAAATCCTTTTACATATTTGCTGTCAATGCCCAATTTTGATACTGAAATTATTGGGAGAAACAACAGTCACATTTATTTACATATTGTCAACGCACAAAAAATCGTCCCTTTTGTGTGTGTGTGTGTGTGTATACGTGTGATAGTCTGTGTTACGGTCTGTTTTAGCTGGTGGCTAAAAGGTTTAGCTGTCGTTGCAGAATCAAAATTGACATGAGTGATCTCGGAAGACGACAAACACACAAATAACAACCGAGATGGCGTGATTGAAATTGCTTATTGGTGCAGATGAAGGCAAATTGCGTTCAGATCGCATAAAGCATGAACACAGAACCCGGGCCTGCCGCAAATTGGACGGATGGATCGTTGAATTTGTTACGCATGCAGGGGCCGTCTGTCGCAGCCGACTCAGACGAGATTTGGCAGTTCCGCTTGCCATTCTTCAACCCCCCCCCCCCCAAAACCTGAGACTTCCTCCTGTGAATAATGACTGCAGCTGTGTCAATCCGGCGGCTAGCCTTGTGTGTTTGTGCGCTTGTTTGTGTGTTTTATTTTGATGGCTTTTTACAGTCAATGTGTGTGTCTGTCTGATTATGGCGTACAGATAGGCCATTACCCATGCGTTAGGGGGAGAGGGGCTTAATGGACGACTGAGGATGCAGGGGCAGGGCGGCTCGTAAACACCGGCCCTGACGTCCCGGACATATCAATAGTGGCATCTGGGGAGTTTGGCCACTTCATTCACAAAACCAATACCCCAGTGGGATGAGAAGTGCCAGCGGAGACCCTGTGGCCACGTGTCCAATCAACGGAGAGACAAGAGCTATCATGACATCCGCTTTCAGGAGCAGGTCAATTCTTTTCTTCACTCTTTTTTTTTCTGTTTGTGCGTGTGTTGGTAGAAGTGAAAAAAGTATCTTGGTAGAATCTAAGCCTTTCTGATTCCAGATTGAGCCCAATAAAGGCAAGGAAATGTGCGTTTTTCTTTCAAAAGCCAACAAAATATTGATTAAAGGTTTTTAAAATGATAAACAGAGTCTCCACATCTGTCTGCGCCACCCATTTCCACATTAGAGCAATCAATGCAGAGTAACTGACTAATCAATGTGTGAAAATGTGAAGACAATTAGTTCCAAAGGGATTTCTGTTCACCGTCACGGGGTACCTGTACGAGCATGTACCTGGCACAAGGCAAGAAGACAACCTGGTCGCCAGATGGTTACCCAGCCAAGAGCGAAACTGACGAACCAAACACACCCTCTGAAGTTTGGAAAACAAACCAGTGCAGCCAACTGAGAAGAAAAATCGAGTCAGTAAAAGCTAGCAGTATCCCGACAGGATTCAAAAACTAGAATACGGCAAATTCTGTGATGTTCTTTCTGATTTCTCCTGCTCTAACAACCGGGGTCTTCAAGACAACAAATGATGTATTATTGAACACGTGAATCAATGCATTTCACTTCTGAGCCCTCATGCTGTCTGTATTGCTTTTTCAGTGACTCGCAGATGTGATATTTGCTGCACAGAGAGACACAGGGTGTTTGAAGGTCTGGTCGCTATCAGCCAATCTGACAGACGTGTGATAGGAATTGATCTTGTGTCCTTTATGTGTACGGAGCAAATACTCATGCTATCATACAACAGGAGGTTGTTATTTTGGAGTTGACTTGCCGGTGGGCTGAGGCTGTAAAGTAGAGCTTTGTGTGAGGGCTGCAGGTGTAGCTATTGTCTCAGCAACATCAGAGTCACGTTCAACAAAGACTCTTCATCGATGGAGGGTCGCAAAACAATAAAAAAGTCAAACACCCAAATTAGAAGTAATTTATGTTCTTCTATGGATTTGTTTTGACTCAAAGGTCCATGTTAGATCGAGGTGATGAGCTTCTCTGCACATTTAGACACTGTGGCCAGATACTTCCTGGCTCAACCTCAGGAAATGGGGCGTGTCGTACATTAACCAGAAGGTTGGGAGTTCAATTCCTGTCTTCCCTTCACCCCATCTTTCAACAGTACCAACATTGTATGAGTGATGTAGAATTTGTCTTACATCGATGGACGATATGAATGTGTTTGTTTTAACTCAAACTTCAAAGGTACATTGAGGTGATGTGCACAATGAGCTGCTCTGCTCATTTAACCACAGGTTCAAATGGAGAAGCTGTGGTTAAAGAGAAAGAACGGGTTGTCCACTAACCAGTATCTGGGATTAAATCCCAGTCTCCCCCATTCTTCATGCCGAAGTGTCCTAGGGCAAGACACTGAATCCCAAATTGCCTCTGCTGACCGTGCCGACCGTGTGAGAGTGATAAGTCCTGCACATAGATGAGCTCTATGAATGTTTTTGTGAATGAGTGAATTGTTAAATTCAAATATTAAGCTTTTGAGTGGTCATCAAGACTAGAAACGTGCTGCATAAATACAGAGCAAAAAACCATTCAAATGACTCCAGCTCAACGTTTCAATTCGTAAATCTGAGTTTACCGCACACTTGTTTCTAGGTCTCTGGATCATCCCAAATGCTACACAATCACAATTGATTTCCTCTGTGAGTACAGACCCTTCTGGTAAATGTCACACTGTGACAGCCACAAAGCCTGGTCACCACAATCAGACCCCGAGGGGCCCCGGTTCTGTCACTTCCTCTCAAGTGTGTAGACTACATCATGGTTGATAGCAAACACAATTTTAGCGTTTTATATGTCTGGTACTCTATACTGTTTCAGAAAAAAGCCCATTTCCATCAGGAAAATGGTGGATCAGTATAAATGGTGGAACAGATCATTACTGATTTAGTCCTGTGATACGCTCTGTGTCCTCAGGACAGAGTAAAAATAGAAATAAAGTGAACTCTGTATTTCTAAATAAATGTGATTTCAAAAGGCTGTGGATTCTCTTATTTGAGATGTGATTCCTAATGACAGGAGGAGAAAAGCATATGAGTGTGTCCATTTGTGGATGGTGACAGAAAATGACTCAAAGCTATCACTATTTTCCATTTTGAAACATTTCTGTCACACACATTTTAAATTTCCCTCTGCGACGTCTCTCGGATCCAACGGAAACAGTGATGTTAAGTGACAGAGCAGGTAAATGATAGCTCTGTCCTACTGTCTAATTCATGCAAACGCTCACTGCCAGTGCTCGCTGACGCCTCGCTTCAAATACAGCTTTTTGTTTTATAATTACATGTTGTTTTGCTATTTTCTGGGGATCAGTTTTAATTATCATCATCTTGACGTCATGTAAGCAAAGTCATTCATAATCAGTTATTGAATGGGTAACCCACAAATTATTTTTCTCTTACTGTTTCCTGTATTTAAAGAGGTTTGAGCTTTACTCACTCCATCTATAAAGTGGCACATCCAACCATTCCTAAAAGCCACATTAATATGCCTTACATTACCTAAGAGGGTCAGCAAGCCGTCATGTGGAGGCTTTCTTCTTATTTGTTGTAGTTAATCGTCAAACTGTGAACTATCAAGCCGTACCAAGTCATAATTGTTGGATAATGATGTATATATATATTTCTTATACCAATATAATGTCCAACATATTTGTATATTTTGGAATAAAATTAGTAAATTGCAGTCGCAAGTAAATAAAGAGAAATAGGGTTAGCTACAGAACCACAGTATTAGGTGTGTGTATTCTTTTCAAAGTCTTCAAAATATGGGTAATTGACTTAGGTGTTTTATTATCTGGGTACGAGACTCATTTGATGGTGTTGTTCTGGAGGAAATAACTTGTTTTAAAGATGTTATGAAGCTGAAATTAATGTTGAATGAAAGCTGTAAAGTTCTTTTTTTCCTGTAAAAGAGAGAAAAAACTTCCTAAAACCGAATTAATTTTAAGAAGATTTGAAGTCAGAGATGTTGATTAATGTGTTGTTGAAATTATTTCTGTTTTGTTTTAGAAGTGACATTAATCCAACACAGGGGCATAGGACTGTTACAATAGCAATTCCCAAATCCCCCAAAAATTATCCCAAGACATTTCTCAGCTAAAGATGTATAGGTTTAATCAGCTGTGTATAAATTATATTCCTCGCTCTTAAATCACAGACCTGTGAGGACAGATTTGATAGAAAATAAGTCAATCAGATATTGAATTATTTACATTTCTAAAACAATGTCTGAAAACCTCTTTCCTTGCACAGATAGTCATCGTCTCCTATGAAGTACAGGTGTATGAAGCCCTCTTGTGGTGTAAAAAGTCAGTACTCACAACATGCGTCAATAGACTGTAAATCTACTTCAAGTTAAAGTGTGAATCACATACAATAAGACTAAATATTTATTTAATTGCAACTCACCCACCTGAAATCTAACAAAGCTTTAAAAAATAGTAAGACAGATTCTGGACCAAACAAACAACACCCAATACGGCTCAAAAATTTGAGATATGACTCGACTCTTTTTTGGTGCAGGCTTTAATTATAGTATCATTAGCCAAACACAAATTTTAGATGTGATCTGAAATGTGACAGTTCCCATTTAGAGATGGTAAGATTAAGATACCATTAGAGGTGCATACAAGACAGCTGGTACGATTACAATGGCACCTTTCAGAGTGCCGAATGCTGATGTCCTTCCTACCTGTGTTTGGTGATGTCACTTTAACAAATTCTGTCAATTTCCAGAATGTGTAGGCAGGGGATAAGATGGGGTTATGTGTTCATTCAATTTCAAACAGACCCCAACTGGGCACACAAAGGCACTGGAGCTTACCAAATACATTCGCCGACTGGAAGACCACTTGGTGGAGCTGCACTGGCGCTTAAGTACCTCTTAGGTTTACCTACTGGACAGTCAGAGCAAATTGGACAAGACAGAAACAATGTTGTATGGGAGTTTATGTTTATGGGATACGTTATTAGGGTTTATTTAACAGATAGATGTGATTGAGCAACACTGGATTTTTTTTCTTTCTTTTCAACGCGGCACTTGAACGCAGCACCGTGCCCTCCTTCAGCGGCCGACCAATCGGAGGCCGGGATGCTGCGGCGCGCGTGTGTGTGTGTCGCGCGTGGTGAGTGAAGCGGAGGCGCGTGAGCAGCAGAGTTCCGCTCAGCAGAGGTGAGAGCTCCGCCGGAGACTAACCGCAGCGAAACCGCGAATCCGAGCGCTTCTGCACCGGTCGGGACAGGAACCACGAACCGTACGACCCGTGTGCGTGTCCCGCCTGGCCGCTGCCGAGCTGTCTCTCCGACACTGCCTCCACCCGCTGTCAACGCGCTAGCTAACGACAGCTAGCTCCCCCCACACACACTAGCGTGTTACTGCGGCTAGCAGCGGGGCTAACAGCCGTGACGCTAACTGCTTGTTTTTATCCACAAAGCGCGCAGCGTCGATGCTTCCGTCGCTGCTCTTGACTCGTTTAGTTCAAGTGTCTTCTCTGCGCAGCGGGGTGGGGGACAGCCGGTGTTTAAACGTTAAACCCTCATTTTCGCTGTTAGCTTGAGCTTTGTTCATAGCACGTTGTCTCCTATTTTCTTGCTAGCTCGTCTAGCTAGCTCGGGCTAGCCGCTGTCAGATCGCTGGTACCGCCCATACTGGGTGGGAATCCGGACGAGCGTGTCGGTAACACGACGTTAGCGAGTGGATCCACGAGCTGCTGTGTTGTCCGTGGTCCCTGGTTACTGTCACCGGGCGGGACGGCCGCTTTCACTCTGTATTAGCGGGGAGCCGATGCTACCTTTACTAGCTCAGCTGCCGCTAGCATGTCAGTGCGTCACCGGCCTGCGCTTGCTCAACACCCCTGTCGGTGCTGGATCAGTTGTTCTGACACTTGTCTCAGCTTGAACCTTTACATTTAAAGAATGAACCACTGAAGATCTGTGGTGACGTCGTGATGAAAGACCTTTAACAATAGCTGCGCTAAACGAAAATGCACTTGACATTCACGTTGTTAGATGTCTTCCTCCATATCAACAGTATCTCAATGTCTTTCTTGGTCAATGTGTGACTAATGTAATTGATCTGCTTCTAACAGAGGAAGGAGTTGCCACTCGGTAATGGACGCCAGTAAAGGTAAAGACTCAATTTATGTAGCTATTGACTGTGAGAAATGTTTGTTCATGTGATTTAACTCGATCCACAGCTCTAGCTGATAGATATTCATGTTTATATCCATGAAATTGCAACGATAAGTAGAAAGACAAACATGTTTTGTTGAATATCATCAAAAAAATTAGCCTAAACTTAAACTCAACATGTCTATATCTTGTATGGCGAGACACGACTGAAAACAACGCTGCAAGGGTTTTCAACTCTAACCTCCATTGATAAGAATGGGGCAATCCACAGTGTGTGTAATTTTTACGTTTAATTTATCAAATAAACATTTGATAAATGCAAATCTTTGTTCCTTGTTGGTTTGCCAGGTAAAGGGGAGCCAGGGATGCAAAACCCTGTCGGACAGATGGACAGACCTGTCAGCTTCCACTTCTTGGAAAGGTCAGTGCAGATGGTTTTCACTGTGTTTCTAACTTTCTACTCTGGCTGATAAGAGGGGAAAGGTGGACAGGTTGACATGTTTCAACATGCTGACACACACGTTAGTTACCTGGTTCAAAGGAGTGACTGCTTCAGCCTGTAATCTTATTCACGTGTTGACATTTTTTCAGAATAAATTGAATTGTTTATATATAAAGTGTTGACATTCTTCCCTCGAAGCTATAATGTTATTCCTACCAGTGTCAGTACATTGGATAGAATGAGAACTTTATGATCATGCAAGTTGCAATATTGATACAATTGCCAGCTACCAACCAAACATGTTTCTCTCATAGCATGCTTCCCAAGGTAGTGAGGCGGCGAGTGCATGCCTTGAAAAGGCTACAGGTGCAGTGCGCCAACATAGAGGCCAAATTCTACGAGGAAGTCCACGAGCTAGAGAGGAAGTATGCTGCCCTCTACCAACCACTGTTTGACAAGGTAATGTTAAGAACTTTTACTTTTCTTCACCATATTTGACTGAAGTCTGACTGTAGCACTTGACGTATAGAATCTTCTTCTCTAGTGTTCATGCAAAAGAGCACGCACTAAAAACAGACAATTTATTGGTAGAAACAATATTTAAGAATCACTTCTGTCATTCCCTGCACTAATGGGTGGTATGTCTCGCTGGTCAGACCTGAGGTCAGTGAGTACAAAACCTTGGTGCTAAATTGAAAACTGCCACTACGAGTAGTCAACTGTTCTTTTGTCAGTTAAGGCTATTTCCAGGGCCAGTGACAGCCATTCTTAGTTACCCTGAAGACTGACAGCTGTAATCCTGCTGCACCTGTTTCACTGTGGGTGCTTGCGCGTGTGTGTGTGTGCGTGTCTCAAGTGGTGTGGATTTCAACATGCTTGCTAGCTAAAATAATTCAGCCTTGTCAAATTTATACTTGGTCATATTCAGATATTTCACCCTATTATTATCAAAGCCTTCTCTGAAATTGATTAATGTTCTTATAATGTGTGCTTCACAGAGACGAGATATTGTCACAGGAACAGTGGAACCCACAGAAGCTGAGTGTGAGTGGCACAGCGACAGAGAGGAAGAGGAAGAGCTAGCTGTAAGTACACATTTGATTTTGTTTTTCTATCCAAAACTGTCATCTTGCCGTTTTCCAAAGCAAAAAGAAAACAAACACATTAAAAAATATCAACGAATTGGTTAATATCTAACAGACCCAAAGATGGTTTTGGGAAATGTGCTTTTAATGAGATCAACATGGACTAAGAAACTTATGACTGTTTGGATTTTGATTCGTCCCTCTGTTCGCTGTTTGCAGCAGGAAGTAAAGGAAAAAGCTGCCATTGAGGATGCAAAGAAAGAGGAAGCCAAGCCAGAGGAAGACCCCAAAGGCATTCCTGAGTTCTGGCTCACCATATTCAAGAGTGTGGACATGCTCAGTGACATGCTACAGGTACATTTAAATGGGTCATCTCTCATTTGTGCCTCATAGACTTTACTTTTCTGAACAGTGTCCTTAAATCTCTGACCCGTCCTGTTCATGTCCACCAGGAGCACGATGAGCCCATCCTAAAGCACCTGAAAGATATTCAAGTCAAGTTTTCTGAACCTGGTCAGCCGATGGTCAGTGTCACCATCATGTCATATAATTAATGTATACATTAACTAACTAGTGTTAGAATGCTGAGGAGCTTATTCTGTCGTGTTCTTGCCCTCAGAGTTTCACATTAGAGTTCCACTTTGAGTCCAATGGTTACTTCAACAATGCAGTCCTCACTAAAGTCTACAAGATGAAGTCAGAGCCCGATGCCCCAGACCCTTTCTCATTTGAGGGCCCAGAGATCATTGACTGTGAAGGGTAAGTTCCAGAGCAAATTAACATTAAGTTGTAAAGTTAAGAAAAACAGCTGTTGCGTGGTTTGAGAAACATCTCTATCTTTCTGTATTTACATCCCACATGTATCAGCCTCCTCTTAGCATTGTTTCTAACTTTAGATTTTTCTTCTCTTGCTTCTTGCGGTCTCTTCTCTTAACACCTCCTCGCTCTAGCTGTCAGATAGATTGGCATAAGGGCAAGGATGTGACAGTGAAAACTATAAAGAAGAAGCAGAAGCATAAAGGCCGTGGCACCGTTCGCACTGTTACCAAACAGGTCCCCAACGACTCTTTCTTCAACTTCTTTAATCCAGTTAAAGGTGAGAACACACATGAGAAGCAGAGGTTTTTTCTGCAGGTTTAAATGTCATTTACACCAATTTATTGTTATCAATTTCTGCATGTGTCTTGCATACAAGTATCCATTTAATATTTAAAGCTTTGTTAAATTTGTACATGTTTATAGAGGCCTCGAGCAAACTCAGATTTATTGAGATTTCTGAGAGGGAGAGTTGCAAACATACATCACAGCTAAACCACACACTGACACTGACAGTCAACATGTTTCAGTTAAACCTGCAGGGACTGTGGTAATATGTTAACGTGCATGCAATGTGGGTTCCTCAGCACTGCATTGAACCCTCTTCAGCAGCAGGTGGCGCCACACTCCCACTGTGTCAGATGCAGAGTCACTCTGCAGTCGACGGGTTAAGCAGCATGTTCGTTTGATACTGATGTTGGACTATGCACATGAAACTTGAGTTTTACCATTATTTTCCAGCTTGGACATTTAAATTAGTGATAACTGGGATATATGACAGATCTAAGATATTAGGCAAAGTTGCAGGAATCAGCCTTTCTGGTCATAACCGTAACCATTATGCAAATTACTGATCAGCCTATAAATTAATTGCTAATCTTTTAAGATTAAGCATCTCAAATAAATGGAGTAATTATAGCAGTGTTTAAATCATTGACTGAAAAATGGTGGCGGAAATCCCCAACGTTCTCAGTTTAACACTCCCATGCTTGATCTACCTTCCTTAAAAGTGAGTAAGGTAAGGCGGTTTGATTGCAGTTGTTCATTCTTAGTAGATTGTATCGTAATATCTACAAATAATAGATGAATAATACAGTGACTGATCCATTAAATAGAAAAGTATCATCAAATGAGTGTTTTATTATGGGATCAGTATGTTAGACAAGATACACCTTTAATGACAATATTGTCTTTCCTGTACAGTCAACATACCTATCAGACATGCCTGGGCTCATTCTGACTATGAGTAGTTGACCTAAACACTGATTGGTTGAGCAAATGTTTGTCTTACTGGTTCTGTCATAGTCTTGATCTTTGACTGGTGAATATAAATAACTCTTTGTCGAGTGGTTTAAGGTGTGGAGCTCCAGGGCTTAGGTGTCTAAGAGGTTGAGCTGTCACTTGTTATAATTTGAACCTAATATATGTTCTAATATATTGAATGAACGTACGAATTATAATATATACAGACGTGTCAACAATATTTATTGTGTATTTCTTAATTGGGCAGAGATTAAAAATCAGATAAGAACTTCAAGATGTCACCGCAAAAACTGGTTTTGATGAGTCACCACAGAACTATTAAAGTAAAAGGTTGTTTTTCTTTCACCATGGCAACTCTGGCTGAATTTACTAACACAACTCTTTATACCCATCTCTACCTTCTGAGGAAATACATTTTAATCTCACTGAGAGGAAACTTTTTCTAAATTCATATCCGCCTCAAGAATGTAATTTGTAGGTCGGTAATTTCACTTGCCAGTAAAGAAATTATGTTTTTGACTGACGTGTATTTGTTTGGATTGATTGGACACGAATACAAGTGAAGTTATTTGAATCTCAGACTGTTCAAAAATTGTAGATACATTTTAATCTCATATGGATCTTACACTGATGCTTAAGATCCTGATGCAGTGGAGGAAGGACGGGATGATGTCACCTTCAGTCAGTTCAGTGACAGCTGTTTGCTAAGAGCCCGTCACTCCCTCCGTGCTCTGACCTCACTTCTAATAACCAGAGTCTTTGCCGTAAAAGGGTTTCACATGTTACAGCTAATGCACAAGATGACTCAGTGCTGAAACAAATACAACGTCAGACTGTGACTATAGGGTTAACTGTTAATTAAATAATGATTGTACTAATTGAAATCCCATTTTCCACTTTACACACCATATATAGTGATTTGGTGCTAACTTCTCTGTGTGTTTTCCCCTGTAGCTTCACCAGGTGGAGAAATGGTGAGTAAAAAGTACCTTGTTCTTCATACAACCACCACCCAGGTTATTCCACTGGAGATTGTGTTTAATAAGGTCTTCTTTTCTACAGGATGAAGACTCTGAGATCACTCTAGCCACAGACTTTGAGATCGGTCATTTCTTCCGTGAGAGAATAGTTCCCAGAGCTGTTCTGTATTTCACTGGAGAGGCCCTGGAAGATGACGACAGCGTAAGAGATTTTCCTCCAAAACACTCACACACACTCATTCCTGTGTTCTAGTAACAAGATGGCATGTTTTTTAAAGTGACTCGTTTGAGGGTTTTTAAGCTAAACTTGTCATGACAGTTGTGTTTTCATATTATTGTCATTGCAGTTTGAAGAGGAGGAGGGGGAAGAGGGAGATGAAGAGGTTAGTGCAACAACTCTACACTCTCAAACACTGCATTTGATCTGAAATACCAGACATTCAGACATCAAGGCTATCATTGCTTAACTGTAAACTTACACCAGACCCTCTTATGTGTTTTGTGTCTTACAATGATCTTGTTTTTGTGTCTCAGGAGCAAGACGATGAAGGCGATGACGACGATGATGATGAGGGAGACTGCGACCCCAAGGTCAGTTTGCATCCACTACTTATAAAAATAAATATATATATATATATATATCATTGGCATTTTCTCTAAAACCAAATTTATTAAACTTTTATGAAATACAGTTGTGAACATATAAACATTATCTTATACACTTGTATCAAGAACTATGTTAAAATTAAATTAACGTTTTATTTAGCTAGACTTCCAGTAGTTCCTGTCAGAGGTGAGAATGTGTATATTGCTTCACATTTTCATTCAATAAACCTCTGACACACAAACCATTCTGCTCATGATAGTTCTATTTGTCACTTTCTCAGTGAGCATCCTGTGCATCGGCCAAAACTGATGTTAATATATGACGTCCTTCAAGTTATACCATTATTATAGTTTAAGTTTATTTGGGGTTATAGAATATATTTGATCCTCCGGAGCTGGCACAGCACTAAAATAAAGATTGGAGGTTTGGTAATGAGAAACTATTTCGTGTTTTGCTGGGAGCCAGTTGTTTGTTTTTATGTTGGACGAGTGGAAGAGCGACTTAAAGTGGAGCGAGCAGGAACGTCACATCTTTTGGAATTTCCCAGAAACTTTGTCCCAAGTCGTTGCACATAGTCCATTAATCAGTCCACACTCTGCTGGGGAAAGACATGTTTAGGTTGTGTCACACTCCATTCAAACATGGTCAGTACAACATGGTTTCATAGACATAAAAAGGCTTCACATTCTAGCGGGTAGAATATTTTTAAAGGGCGGTTGGTGTTTTCTATTGTCACTTTCTCAGGATACAATTTTAATGCAATGACAATCCTCCATTACGAGGTAATCTTGTCAAATAGTGAGTTAGTGTTCACATCACGTCCTGTCAGCAGTTTCTCGGGAGTCAACAACAATGCTGCTGTGTCTGTGGATGAGTTTCCTTCAGGTTTTATCCTCGTGGTAGCTGCTGTCAGTTATTCACTCTGCCTTAGGAATTCATGTTGCTGATTCCTCCACTTCACAGATGTTTCTCTGTGCTCACTTTCATTTTCTGTGTGACTATTATTAATCTTGTGTGTACTGTTGTCTCTCCCTCCCCTGGCCTCCCCTCCATTACAGGCATAATCAATCATTCTCACCCCATGCATTTCTAGGTAAGGGAGAAATAAGGACGGCGTCCCACATACACTATACACTGTTGACTGTGATTTATTACTCTGGCTGCCTCTCTTTTCTTCTACCTCCCTCATCTCCAGTAGTCCAAGGTGTTAAAGACACTTAACTCACATCTTGGGTAGACAAAACATGCTTTTGTTCTTTTCCTCTTTCCATCGATTTTGTTTTTCCTCCTGTAGTCCCACCCCAGGTTTCTAACATTGTTCCCTTTGCTGTACCAAACCAGATGCTTTCATCCTCTAGTGTCTACTTTCTTATTTGAGCTCCTCCTACTACTTGCCAGTAAATGCCCAGTGGCTTCATTAGCTCTCTGTCGTCATATTTCCTAATCTGGTTTCTCCCTCTGGTCTCCTCGCAGAAAGAACAGCCCCAGCCTGCCGAATGCAAACAGCAGTAACCGCAGTGATCGGAGGAGGAGGTGGAGACCTGCTGTCAGTCAATTCAGATCCTTTCCAATTGAAGAGTCCTACTACTCTTACAGGCTCCGCTCTTTTTATGAACTCTCACCCGAATGCAATAGAACGCACACCATACTGCGTTTTACTCTGTGCATGACTTCCTTTTCTTTTTGTCTTGCGCCCATCTCACCCCGTTTTTTATTTGGCGTCATTCTAACTCAAAGCAGGAAGTGACTTTAGTCAAAATTTAATATAAAGGCGTCACACAGAGGCAGTCTTCCTCTTCTTCCTTGGTTAAGTGGAGTAAGTTGCTATTGCCAAAAAAAAACTCAGAACATCATCATGTGTAAAAGGACAAAATAAAAAAGATGGGAAATGGAATCCTAACTTTGGCTTAATGGAAATAAATCAGTTACTCAGGGTTTTTTAACGCCAACTAGAGAAGTGATAGTTAACCAGGAAACTGCTGAACAAGTTTGACTTAATCTTTCACTGGGGTGTCTGAAGGGTTATTGTTTATTTTTACTTTTTTCTAAGAGACATACATGTATAATTTTCAATTTACTTTTTTTTTTATGTTCATTATCATGTCATTGGATTATTTATTCTAGTGTCATGCAGCTGAATGAAGTGGTGCATTCTGGGATCTCTTTAAGAACCAGCCACAATTCAAAATGCTCCTTCTCATTGGCTCAATCATTATGTTGGGCTTAGCAGGTCAACGCAAGGTGAAAACTGCCAAGTACATGTTTATCGTTTTCTTTAATTGTTGACTCATTTCAAACATTGAGGAGTTGTGATCTCCCTTAATACTGCTCACCTCTGCCCCGGTGGGTTTAACAAGCATTTAAACTGAGCGCCCGAGTGGACACGTAAACACTAATATCACGTGACGGGTGTGTGTGGTTATACCTCACATATAACCTCCTATATTACTACTTCTCTGTTTGCCCCAAATGCTCTTTTAACTTATCTAACAAGGACAGAAGGAATTTAATAAAGATACAGATTTCCCAAACCTCAGCATCACATGTAGTCGCGTGGATATTTTCCTCGGATTAAATTCAAGCATATACACTGGTTGATGCTCAACCTTAAATAAGATGCAGTGTCCAAAAGGCTCCCACTGTGCGAAAGAAGTTCTTCACACATCTTTGAGTGCAGGTGATGGGGTCCAAACCTTCTGACAGGGTGTAGAAGGTTTGGATCAAATATAAATTCCTTTGCCAAAAAAGACTTAACCTCAACTTTTATCCAAATGTTTGCCAATTGTCATTAACAAAGTTTAATCAGCATTTTAAAGTTGTTTAAGAATATATAACTATTTCTGTTATTGTCTGATGATTCAGTAGAATGTCTGTGGAAAAACAAATAGCAAAGGTTGCCAATGTATTTTATAAACCTGCTCTTGGATTTCGGTCGTTTGGTTGGACCCCTTCGCCTGGTGGCTGGTCATCGATAGCAGCAGCAAAATAAAAACCACCCCCTCCCCCTTCTCTTTTTACAAAGAACGATTGTAGATCTTGTTGAACAGATCTTTCAGCCGCGGTTGACATCTTCAAATCTACCACATCCGACCGTGTGCTAGCAATGGCCTTAACTGGTTCTTATTCACAATTTGTTACTTGCGCAATATTTCTTTTCAATTTGTACAGAGTTAGTTAAAATATTCTATTAAAGTTGTGCGACATGGAAATGTCGTGTGTGTGTGTGTTTTTCTCGTGTGTGGGTTTACCTGAAGTGTGGAGTTGTTCCCCAACCGTCTTGGGACTTGTAGATTTTAAATCGATCAAGGTTTTGTTTTATAGTAAACATAAACTAACTGACTGATAATCATTAAGAATTGACGTAAATCAGTTCATCAACTCCGAAATCATTTCTCTTGATTTAACTATCAGGCTTTAACTTTTGTTTTGGGCTGATGGTTTAATTTACAACCATGAAAAGCAGAAACTGTTTGAATTCCTCAAATAGAAAAATGTCCGGGGACGTTTTTAGTTCATCTAGGGAAATATAATTTACTATTTAAGTCACTTATGTGATTTTTCAATCCACGGCGGAAAGATGGATGGCTTTAAAAGTAAGTGGGTGAACTTATTTAAATTTTTACTTAGAATGACGATAAAGGCACATTTTACTAACTAACATTAGTTCTGTTTTATTTGAGCAACCACACAAACCTGGATCCAGAAACTGAAGCTGGAATAAAACTCAGCCATGATTATTTTTGTTTTTTTCACTTATTTTTCCCTTCTGTGATATTGCATCATCTCTACTTTGAGATAGACCTATTGAGCAAGGCACTTAGTCCTGAGCTGCCCAAGTAGAGCTGCAAGAAACTGACTCTTCATCAACAGACTGTTGACAGATTGCGTTCTGTTCACTTTCCTCAGTTTGATGCACATGCTGATGACCCAATGTGACAGGAAGCTGAAAAGCCACATGCACTGACTTTCTAATTAGACATCAGGTGACAATTCGCCAATGTTTAACAAGAGCAGCCTCAGTGAGCTGACCTGAGAGCAGAGGACCCGTCTGGTGGAATCCAGGCCAGAGGAATCTGCTTACGGTCGGTCCAGCATCAGGAAAGGCGACCAGAATGTCTGGAATCCTGTCTTGCAGATAAAATGAAGCACATGTACGCTTCTCTGTGGGAACCCTTGTGATGCATTGTGGGAGATAAACGCTCAGCGCACTCAAGTTTCTGGAGTGGGAAGGTGACGCTGCAACCAAGGTTTTCTGCTGAGTGCTGAAAGACGGGTGCTTTCTTATCCTGTCACCTTGTCCAGTGACACTTCACATCTGCGTGTGTGCCTGTACCTCTATCGTCATAGGACCAGAGGTGACAACTTGTCAAGCTCATGACACATAATCACTGTCGACACTAATTTAAAAAAAATACTGCATTTAATATTCATAAAATCCCAACCAAACAGGGAGCTGGCAGCAGTGAATTCTGATCCAATTGTACAACGCAGACTGAAATCTTTCTCTTTCTGTAACTTTGGGGATTTTGCTGTAAACAAGACTTTATTCATGCCGAGGCTGTGTTTGTGTGTGTGTGTGGGGGGGTGTTGCCTCACTGTAACAAGGACAACGATTGTGTCCGAGCTCTCATTTCTGTGCTATTAGCGTAAAGGCCAGGGAAATGGAGCATTGCACCAACTTGCCTCTGGTTTGCACTGAAAATGCCAGTCTAAATTTTGCTGTGTGACCTTCATACAACGGCATTTTGGTTAAGAATTTGATTTGAAATGGCAAAACCTCTGGTCCCACAGAACTGTCCAGCTGTGCCGCTGAACAAAGAGACGATCTCCTAAAGTTCAGTGAAGCTCAGGGGCCTCGAAACGGGAGAATCGGTTGTCATGTTGATGAGTCCCAGTCGTCACTGAGCGCTCGTAGCCTGATTGTTCATTAAGATTGAATGTATCAAGAATCTCATCATATTCAACATTGCCCGTCCTTGGGCCTGTAACAATACACATCTCGAGTGTGAAGCCCAATTGGTGGGATTAGTAGCTAGATAGATGCTCTCAGAGTCTGGTAAATGAAGTTCATAACCATTACTCAACCACTCCTCTAATTTCCCCATCAACCCTTCTTATTACTTCTTACAGCCTGAATTTCCATTAAAAGACTCAAATGATACCTCCTCAAGGTTTTGGTCCATGCTAGTGAAATGCTGTTTGGTAAACTCCAACCAGAAAATCATGACTCTTAACCAAGAAGGCCTGTGTGGAGCCACGCCTCCATGAAGGCCTGGTTGATGGAGAGCTGCTGACATCATCATTCTTCTGGAAGGTTCTTATCAAGTCTTCAGAGGATTTCTGAAGCTCTGTGACACGTCCTTGCCCAAGGCCCCACTAGCTTGTTTTTTGTTTGTTTGATCTGGCTATGGCCCAGGTCTTTGGACTCAACCTCTTAGTTTCTGTCCTGACATGTTCTGTGTGAACGTCAAATCAAGTGATTCTTAATTAACTCTTATGAAGATTATCTTTCAAGTGTTGATTGATGGGCAACTTTAGTCTGACTAACACACATTACAGTGAGAAAAGACATTCAGAAGTCAACTCATAATAGAAATCATTTGATCCAGTTGAAGAACAAGAGAATGAAAAGAGTGAATAGAGACTTTATCCTCTCTGATGCTCTCTCCTCGGCTGCTTGATGTTTTGACACGTGTGAGTGTGCAGAGGAGATGTTCGACTGTATCAGCATCACATGTTGAAGAAAGCAGTTATAGGAGATGAATGCCACGTGCACACGTCCAGAGCAGCGGAACAAAGGAACGTATTCAAACTGCCGGATCGTCCCTGAATGATGCTGTGTGCCGTCCTCTCATCTTCATCCAGCAGCAGAGTGAAGGCCACAGTCTTCCTCAGGCCTTCCTCCCAGGCGCAGCTGCACCCACCATCCCACTCTTGGCCCCAAGGTGCGTTTGGCAGCTTCTCTACGTGAGTGTGTGTGTGTGAATGAGTGTGCCTGTGTGGGGTCTTTTGTGTCGTCCCCTCCCGGTCGGAAGTGATGCGAGCCAGATTAAGTTCCAGAGAACGGAGGGAATAGAGAGCGGCTTTATGCAGCTGACGCCGGGTTGGTGCTCGGGGCTGAATGAGCTGAACTGGCAGCGTGATAAAGAGCCCATTACCTCTCAGATCTGATAATGCTACTGGTGGCGTTGACAGAAGGACTCTCAGCTTCGCACACACCGACCTCCGACTGATTATGGATTTCTCAAATTCTGAATATTTCTCTGAGTTTATCAGCTGCTGCTTGAAGCACAAAGCCGCCTTGATTATCTTTAATGTAACGGCCGGATGGAAACACTGTGGTCCAGATCCAAATATCACAACAACTATATGGGAATTCACATTAACAGTTTTTTACAAACATTCATTATCCCCAGATGATGAATCCTGAGGACTTTGCTGATCTCATGAGGTTGTCCTCGGGATACATGAAAGTTTGTTTGATTTAAGTCAATTTACCAAATTTGTATTGTATTTATATTCTATTGTAATTTGCATTTTGAAAATGAAAGGTCAACACAGCTGACTCAGTCATTAAAGTAATGGTTACTCCTATTTATATTTGGTGCTCCTTCCAACTTTAACTTTTAATCTTTGCCTGTATGGTGCAGATAGGGATTCCTTTCAGATTAATTTCCAAAGACTATCTGCAAAAGTAACTTTAGTATTAACATTGTGTGACCTTACTATTTAACCACTCACACTCTCACTCTGTCACGCTCTCACTCTCTCACTCTCTCACTCTCGTTTCGGTCACATAAACAGAACACAGACGAACCTTGAGGAGGAATGATGGGAGCAGTTCAAGGGGCTCATGGGAAACCCTGGTAGAGGCAGGACAGCGTCCTTGGGGAGAGCGAGGGCACGATTTCCTCCATGACTGAGACCAAACATGGCTGTGACTAACATCGGGTTCCACAACAAACCTTTTCCATCGTCTCGGGCCAACGTGCTCCTTCAAATCCCTCATGACCTCTTGTTCTGAGGGTTCGAACGTGGGCGTCAGATGATGGAAATATGGAAAGACTTTGACCAACGTTGGCCAATCATGCACAATCATGCCTTATTATTATTATTTTCTAATTATATGTATGTGTTTATTTTGGGCTGGACTCTATCCCAGCATGCACTGGGCATGTCAAGCCTCTCTGACTGCACGTGGGAGGAAAAACAGAACAAGGAGAATGTTAAAGCTCTTTGTATTAGAGTTGACTATAAGTCTTTGTTTAAGTAAAACTACATTTGAGGAAACAAACAGTTTCTGTGGAGACGAAGGAAATAACGTTCGAACCGGAGTTATCAGAACGTCCTGCTGTCGTTACAGCTGTGAACCGGGCACACTTTGTTCTTTTAACTATCTGTGTGAGCTTTCATGATAATAAACAACGGCCACTATAACCAAGCTAATCTTATTTGCCCTGCTGTATTGTCACCGGCTTCCTTTCTGCCTGGTATGTGTGGGAAAGTGAGCTTCACGCCCAATCACATGGGCCGCACGCCTCTGTCTGGATTAATGAATGGATCGGTGAATGGACGGCGAGCCGGGTGTGGCAGGTTTAACCTGAATCAAGCTGCTTGACTTCCGGGCACAGATAAATCAGTCAGAACCTGGACGACTGAAGCATTTATCATCTTATAAAAAGCTGCTGTGAATGAATATCAGGTCTGCTCGTTGCACAATTCTCTGCTATATTTAAAGATAAATGGTTTTGACAGGATGAGTCACTTCATGGACTTGAACGAGTCACGGACTCCAAAATTGTTGCACCACATTTTTCTGTTGAAAAAGTAATTGAGTGTGAATGATGTGAGTTCGATTGACGACCTCCAGTGAAATTTGGACTTGTTCAAACACTGCTGTTGTGAAAATGAGCAGAAATTCTGGAGAATTTACCGACTAGTTCATCATCTGTTTTCCTTTATGCAGAATATCTGACAGCGAGGCCTTGTCTGTGTTCAAGTGGACGTAACAATAGATAAACCATCAATTAAATTGACTTTTTCTTTTCCACCATGGCTCCGGGCCCACCACAGATTAGTTTTTAGTTCCATGGAAAGACTCTCAGTTTATCACTTAAGCCGCGGTTAAGCTATGGAGACAGCAAAGTGAACGCTGCATTCCCGGCAGGGAGAAGAATTGCAGACCTGCATACCTGCCATTCTTCTTCAGAGTCAATTGGCAGGAATGAGGAGCCGGACTCTCGGAGCAACTCGCTGGGTCACATCCCATAACTCGCGGGGGCGTGAGAAAGAAGTGTGCTTATCGCAGAATGCATGGTTCACACACCTTTGTGTTGAAGTGCACGTGTTAGTGGAACACACCAATTACTGTGTTTAATAAGCAGTGACACCTATTCATCCGGCCAGAACTACTAAATGGGAATGAGGGAATGAAAGAAAGTACTTTTGTTCACAGTAAAGTTTAGGTACTTTTCTAGTTTGTGCAATTCTTTGGTTCTACTTCCCTGTTAGAGCCATACTTTACATGTTCCGGCTTCCGCCCTCTCCGTGAGAATGTGAGGATCCATGTTTGTAACTTGTGATATACGCTTGTGATCTGTCCAGGTTGTAACCAGGCCTCTCACCCAGTGTCAGCTGGGACTGGACCCAGCTCCCAGTGACCCTCAAGAAGACAAGTGGAATAGATACTTGATGGATGGATGGATGGAGATATGATCATCTCGTAAATTATGATGCATTTTAGTCTATAGGTGAATCAATCCACAAATAAAGTAAGGAATTATAATGAATATATCAATGCAAAAACAATAATCTTGTGATTTATAATATAAGGACTTTTATGTGTAAATTTATATTTCTGTTGTTACTTTTAACTATTCCATCTGTAAACTAGAATGTCACTCAGATATAATCCAGTGAATGAAGTGAATGAATGACTGAATAGGACCAAAAACTTTATTGACATCATTCATTCAAGCTTCATGGAAATCCGTTTAGTAGATTTTGTTTAAACGAACCAACACACAAAGAACGCACGTGTATTTCTGTAACATAACAAGAAAACATTTGCTTGATTGATTATGAAGAATGCCTTGTGGACTCTCTGCCATCTTCATCTCTGCCATCGTTCAGGACTGGATGTTTTCATTGTTCTTCAATGGTGCTTCCTGCAGCCCTGCGTTGGACTGTGTGCACGCTGCCCTCATCAGCCATTTGTTCTTTTTCCCACGCTGCTGAATGCCAGCGTGACCACAGACACACACACGGGGCTTATCAGAACAATGCCTCAAATAGCTCCGGAGTCTCATCACAAGGGCATGTCACCAAAGAGCAGAAGGGCCGAAGAGGATGACTGCGAGTGTGTGTGTGTATGCGTGTGTGTGTGTGTGTGTGTGTGTGTGTGTGTGTGAGAGAAAGAGAGAGAGAGACACACAGGCCAAAGTCGTAAACGTGTCACAGTGCGCAGCTGTTACCTGCAGGCTCTGCTGTACTTGTCAGCAGCACATCACAGCAGCTCATCCATACTGCTCCTCATTGTTAGAGGGACTATGTATAGATCAGTGTCTGAGGGGGGGCTTTCACCGGCTAACACGCAAACACTCACACACAAAAACACTCACACACACAAGCACACAATTACCTGATAAGCACGTAAATGTCAAAGCCAGGATAACAACACTTTCCACTTTATCATTTTCTCTGGTCATATTTATCCTGAATACAAAGCAATTTATATTTAACTTTTTTTTTGCATTTTGAGGTTATTGCAAACATTCGTGTGCAGGATATGCCAGTTCGTTGTGCGTGTGGGGGGGGTGTAACAGCTGGGTGTGACAAAGTCCACACATTTGTCATATTTAATTGCTGCCGTCCGGAACAGGTCTTACCCTCTTCATAGATTTTAATCCTTATGACAGTCATTTATATAATGGGTTAATCAAGATGAACGATAATGACCTTTACCAGTTACTACAAACTGTCGGCTCCTGTAACTTATTAAACTTATTTCATTCGCCAAGGAGGTTACGTTTTCACCTCCTTCCATTTGTTCCACCCAGTTGTTGGTACCTTCTTTATTTCTTAAATATTATTTTACCAAAATGTAATCTCCACCATCATAGAATGAATTTATAGTTGTTTCATTGCTCCAAGTCTTGTTTTGTACATTTTGAACAATATACAACTATTTTTAAAAGATATCTGTAATTTAATGCAGCTTGATTTCATTCTCAGAGACTGTTGGGCCTTGGGAGAGGTGTCAGCTCTTTCTACTGACCATATAGTTCCTTTGTATTATCCAATGTCCTGTAATACAGTCAAAACAACACCTCCAATCTCTTATTTACTTCCTGTATAAAACAAAATAATTCTGCTCAGTGAGTTGACCTCTCCTGTTCTCCAGTCTGCTGTGACTCAGAGTAAACACTCGGCGGCTTCTTGCCTCGACATGCCCGCCAACCTCCGGGTCTTTCTGGTCCTTCCACCTGCTGTCTCCTTGTCACACCTTCATGCCCCATGGCCGCGAGGCTCCCTCACACTGAAGTCAACAAGGTAAAAGAGAAGAGCAGCTGTGACTCTCTTTGTGTTCAGTTCCTCACAGTCGATCTGTTCTTTTGCACAGATTAAAAACACCTCCCCTGCTGCCGTCGCTGACACGTTGTGTTATTTCCTCTCTGGAGCTGTTGTTATGTCTGTGTGGAGACAGTGAAAAACAGCAGGGCCGCTGATATGAAGCCAGGGTTGTCACGCACCTCCACTGATACATCACACAGGTTTGATTCCCCCTCCGGAGATACATGTACTTTCCCACAAGCCAGAGTAATGGGAAAAAAACAGTGAGTTTTACTGCAACTGTAACTATGTGGTCACAATATCCGTCTTGTGATGTTTTGAGCATGTCGGTTCAGCCACCACTGTGACTGTCTGCCGCCTATAAAGTGGAGCGGTTACTAAAGATGCACAACACGGCACAGAAACACATCAAAATGCATTAAAAACTAGAGCGGCACTGAGTGGAGGGCACACTGTCCATCCACCAAGGCCCAACAGTCCCTGACATTCAATCCACCTGCACCGGATTGCATAGATATGAGTCAAGATCCATGAATTATTCGATGAAAAATCCGTGAAACTTCCTGTGTTTTGGAGTCAAAACTCTTCCCTGACTCTAACTGCATCAAATCACCAAGTTGGGGGGGAAATCCACCCAGTTGTTTTTGTGCATTTATGCTTACAAACAAACAAACAAACACACAAACTCACAGACGAGTGAACTCTTAACCTCCTGTACAGTAATAATATATATTTTTTATATGCATTTATTCATTATTCCCCAACACTGTTCTCCATTGAACTAAACGATCATCCTTAAACACACACAAACAGACACAACATATTGAACCAGTGAATACACACACACACACCCACATGCACAACCCTCTGACTCACACACCTGGCCCTCCTTTGGCAAGCACACTCCTCCACAGCAAGGCGCCTCACCACACGTTCAGCCACCGCCTGCGGGTAAATCTGCGTCGAGGCTCCGCCGCAATACCATTCATACAAAAACCCACATACAGTGTGTGCACATGTACACAATCACAGACAGGCGCGTCACACACACGCTGCCAGGCAACCTAAAGAAAAGCCCCTGCTGCAAAAAAAAAAGGGGGGTAAGGAAGTGAGTGCAGGAAGTTGATTTGACTCAGTGCACACATGTGGTTTCCTTTTCCTTTGAGCCCAGAGGATTAACAAGGCACCACATCCCACCCACCCCCCACCCCACCCCCCTGCAGGTGGCTACTTTGCAGACTGGTTATCGAGCCGATTCACCGCAACCTTGGGTGCTGTCTGTGCCTGTGGGATCACTGGGGTGTTGATGTGTGAACTTTGATGGGTGGTCCACGGGACACGGGGTAATTTTTGTCCCTCAAGGTCACCTGGTAATTTGGATAATAGCTGGAAAACAGTGTGTGTATGTGTGTCTGTAAATATTTGTGTGTGTGTTGTGGGGGGAGACGAGGGGAGAGAATGACTTCCTGAAGGAAACTGGGGGCAGATGGTTCCAAAACGTCTGTGAGTGCAGACTGATATAGAAGCAGACAGGACAGCCTGAAGTGGGTCCTTGATACTTGGTCACCACTGTTAGCTCTCATGTGATGTGTCTATTTGAACTGGACACGAGGTCAGCGTGGTGCCTGATTGGCCGCCGCCGGCAGCAGGCCAGGACAGGCCAGGACAGGACAGGACGGGGTGGGACAGGCTGCAGAGTAAAGACTTGATGACATCTGCCTCCTTATGACCTCCTCCTGCTGATTCACAGCAGCTCCAGGAGCTCAGTGGAACACATGCGAGCGGCTGCTGTCAGTGTGTAATGAGTAACCAGGCCTGGGTGAGTCGCTCTGTGGTCGGTGTGTGTGTGTGTGTGTGAAGGAGCTCAGCCTCGGGCGCGGCGGACATGAGGGTGAAACACACTGAACACACCTGTAGACTGATATCAAGGTCAATGTGTAGCTTTCATTTGAAGTCACCGTGAGCTGAGCCCCAATCATGTGACGGCTGTAAAATGTCATTTCACAGATTATGTTTCTTCTTTCATTATCATCGAAATGTTGAAAACATAATTTTATAGTTGATAAACTATTTCAAACCTGTTTTTTCTTTCATCACAATCTTGTTTTAGCCACTGATATTGCTTTATTATCTATTACCGAGGACATTATGATAGGGGGTTTGTTTGTTTGTTTTATGACATTTTCACCGATTTCCCACTGAATCATTTGGTTCTTGATGGAAAAAACACACACACATTTAAGGGGCTGTAGTCTATGAGTGTGTGTAATTTGTGCAGCTCGACTTTAAAATCCTTTATTATCCTTATTTGTTCTGTTTTTAAGCTTATGATGTTCCATTTATAATAAAATCTCTATTCAATGTGAAACAGAGCTGCATTTTATGCGATGAAAAGTGCAATTTAAATAAAGGTAATTCCCATTATCAATACTAAAGGGATAGTTCACCGAAAAATTTAAATTCACTCATTATTCGCTCACCACTATGCTGATGGAGGTGGTGGGAGAAGTGTTGGAGTCTGCAAAACGCTGTTGGAGTTTCTGTGGTAACCAGGGGGTCAAACACGGTGGCTGTATGGAGACATTTTATGTTTTCATCTGTTGTTTTATTTCATCTGGAGAAGGAGTCACCAGCTACTTCAATAGTTTGGCTCCAACGCTGTTTACGCCTGAGACTCCTAAAAGGGTTTTGTTGACTCAAACACTTCACCCACCACCTCCAGACAGGACAGCCTGAAGGTGGTGGTGAGTGGATAATGAGTGAGTTTTCGTCTTCTGGTGAACTATCCGTTTTATGTGTCATCTTTTAATAACACGGGAATTTCTATGTTTGGAGACAAAAACGTTTACCCGACAGGAAGTCTTCAGAGTTTAAACTACGGATGATGATGATGATGATGATGATGATGATGATGATAATGTGTTTAAATGGGCTGCTGAGAGTTCACTCTTAGTCTTAGACACCTTTAGTCATAAGATGAAAATGAGACAAACCCAATGACATTTCACATCCACTCCAGTTCCAACCCTCTTTGTAAACGATCTGGATTTACAATTTCACAACCCATGAGACGACTTTGAACTAATTCCACCCAATCCTTTAAGGCAGCAGACTGTTTGTGTGTATTTCCGCTGAGCTGGAAAATGTTTTGGACTTCGTAACTGCTGAGCTTCATAACTATCGGTGCGTTCCAGACATTGTGACCCAGTGTCTTTCTGGAGCTGTCTGATGAATCCTCTGCTCCCTGAATGGAAACTGCAGCTTGTGTGTCTGGAGGGAAACTCAGTGGTTTGACAGGAATAGCAGAGCAGTATTTAAAACAGCACTGATGTGAGTCCCTGTTCAGTCTGAAAAAAAGGGTTATTCTTTAAAATAACCACTGGAGAGCAGGGTGGCACAGATGAAGGGTTTAAAAGGAATGAATTACCAACTATATGGAGGCAGGGGGGTGGGAGGCTATGGAGGATAAAAGGTTTTCCAGGGAATTCAAAAATCCCTCTGATTTCACATCTGATAATAATTGTTATAGGGCCAGGCTGACTTTTACGCACATCCTCGGCCATGTGGGCACTGTGCGTAATTAACCAGATCAAACCGACTGACTTAGTGAAGAGTGGGCAAATATTTGGACTAATCTCCGCAGTAGGATGTGGATTACTAATTAACATGTTGGCTGTGTAATTAGGTCCACGTTAGGACTTCCTCTGCCCTCGCCCCCTCCCGCGCCGCAGCTTCCGCCCACACGCAGCCTTGAATTACTCCACTGGCAACTGTTGATGCATTCCCAAAGCATCTGACGTCAAGTGGGACGGGCCCGGGCCAGAGGAAACTATAAAGCTCCTGTGCCACCTTCGCTCAGACACAACGCAACTCTGGATTATCAAAGACCTTGTGGAGAAGCTCCTTCCTCGGGCTACTCGGAACGACACAGCGCGGGATCAGCAGACCTGCCCAACTCGAGAACATAAAATGAAAATGTCAGCGGCGGAGATCAGCGAGGTCCTCAAGGAGGGAGAGCTGGAGAAGAGGAGCGACAGCCTGCTCCAGTTCTGGAAGAGGAAGACGTGCGTCCTGACCACGGACAGCCTCAACATTTACCCGGACACGCAGAAGCGCACCAGGGGCAAGGAGCTGAAGCTGCAGGCCATCAAGAAGGTGGACTGCGTGGAGCGCACCGGCAAGTTCGTCTATTTCACCATCGTGACCACGGACAATAAGGAGATCGATTTCCGGTGCCCCGGCGAGGAGAACTGCTGGAACGCGGTGATCACGATGGCACTGATCGATTTCCAGAACAGAAAAGCCATCCAGGACTTTAAAACACTGCAGGACAACGAGAGCGCGTCCCCCGGACAGCAGGAGAGGCGCATGGCGAGGGCTCCCTGAGCCGCCGAGGGGAAATCTGGCACTTAACCACTCCTAATATGGTGAGAGACGCACCGTGACGCACAGCTCTCATACTGTATGAATGAAAACTTGTAAGAATAATCATTATGTGGGAGAATCTCAAAACTAATCACGTGGTTTATTTCTTCTGTCTTCCTCCAGCGTCACTGTGGACCATAAAGAAATAATACGCGGACCAAAAGGAAGACGAGGTATCCGGTCCAGAGATGAAGGATTGTCCCGGACTGAGCTTTGAGAGAGAGAGAGGGGACAACTGAACCAAACCCAGAGACAGACAGAGTTTGAAAAGCTCCACACGCAGGACTGAACCCTTGAATTGTCAAAACTATTTCAAGTTTGCTCTCCCGGGAGGAATGACTCCCAACATTACATGACGTTAATTTATTTGTTTTCCACGATATGGTGTTACTGGCGATCAGCTTGTGTTGTTTAAATTATTTACTTTTTCAAAGTGTGCTGAGTGTGTCAGTGTATTTATTTGAATAAATATTCATGCATTTTTGACATAACCTCACTCTGTCCTTGATTTTTTACTTTTTAAAGTGTATTTTCAATTGCTGTCAAGGTCTGAGTATTTTACTATTACAACAGTGTGACATATCTGACAGTTGGTGACACTTGAATTGAAAAGACTCATGTGTGAGTGAGAAGGGAGGGGTGGGGGGGGGGGGGGCAGGAAAGTCCCTTTCCGCTCTGCTGTCAGGTGGAATGTGACTCATAATTGTCGCTGGAGTCTTGCAGGCTGAGGTCATGACTGATATGAGAGCAGATTTGGTCGGAAGGTCGGGACACTTGAAAGAATCCGGGGCCTTTGAACACACCTCACTGCCTCTGAGGTGTGGTCGGGTTGTAGAAAGGGAACGGAAACGCTCAAAGGTTACACAGAAACATTCATTAGTGAGTCACCCATACATGTGGCTCGATACCTGAGAGATTTGGTTTTAGATGATATCGAAGCGGCTTTCTAACATGTGTTCTCATGACAGATTCTTGGGTTCTCCTTATCAGTCACTGATTACACAGGATGTGTGTTTCGCTGCCCTGTTATCATGGAATAAGGGCTGTGTCAGTGGATCAAATGTGAAGCTGTGGGCACACGCCCATTTAATTACTGTTATAAACCAAGAGAGAAGCTTGAGTCATATTCTGAAAAACCAGCGCAAGAACTTCAGAATGGAGGTTGTAAAAACACGCAGCTTATAAAGTTTATGTAGATATTGATTTTAGATAGATGTGGGTGATAGGCACATTTAATAAGTCAGATGTTTCGTGTGTAAGAGTGTTTTAGGATTTCTTATAGATGAATACTTCTCATATACTTCCTATGAAGTTGTCTTTTATTTGCAATCCCCAGACTTTAAAACTTGATTTGTATAATGCAATCATAGAAATCAGAACACCACACATTACATCCATCTGTGACAAGGACACACATTCGTAAGGAGCCCCTTAGAAGTAAAGTTTATTTCATTGGCACAAACAAAAACAAGTAACAAGCTGGATTAAAGGTGCACATGTACAAAGTTTTTCAATATTTTATTTAATCTGGACAGACACACAATCAGTGTATAACTCCAACACAATAAGGATTTAAAAAACAAAAGCAACACAACAAGGACTTGATTAATACGATGACAAACCTCAGCTAAAGATATAAAATCAACAGGTGGGAATGAAACCGATAACATTGGAGCTGCAACAAACAAACAAAGCCGCGGGTTCACCCCCCGCTCACTGGAGCTGTGGGTCTGGTGGATTGGAAGTGTGGCGAGTACAAGTGGCCAAAGGTCAGAGGTGACAGAATGCAGAATCTGTGGTCGTCCCATCCCGTCCCAGTGTGCGGCTTTGAAGTGGGATCGCACTACAATGAACGCATCAAAGGACTCGACTGATCTGAGGAGTATTACCGGAGAGCGGATGGGCCTCCTCTCTAAAAATACTGCTTCACAAATTGGCAACGGTTAAATCTCACACACATACACACACAGACACACACACACACACACCTTTGGTCTCTGAGCCAAAGGCCACATGGGGGATTTTTTTTGGCACCACTGCTCCCAAGAGAACTTTTATAGGACATTAAATGCTTCAGCTCCTCATGAGAAACCGCGGCGGTGGTTTCAGAGGTCGTCAGCCGGCGTCACAATCTTCCCTCGATCTGGCTGCAGAGTGTAAAGTCATCTTCTCTACTTCCTCACGACGCTCAGGATCAACCAGAAGGACTCACACACACACACACACACACACACTAACTCTTCCTCTCTGATCCCGGGCTGCATAAACATCCTCTGACGCAGCACCGGCACACACTCAGGCCAAACTTGCAGCCCTGGCGTCATCGCCCCATAGGCCGTCATTATGTGGACGGAGCAGAGCTGCGCAACAGTGAGTTCATTGTTAGATTCTTAAGAAAGAGAAAAAAGAAAAAGCAGTAAAACGGGGGAGGATGTAAGACAAGTGTGTGCAGCGCCGTGACTTGTACACACATCTTCAGTGTGTCTCTGTACCGTGGAGTGAGGCGTCGATGGTAAACACTAGAACCGGCGTGTGGAGTCACGGCTGAGCGGGGGGGTGCTGTCAGGTGAAGCTCGGTGGCCAGAAGAAACAAGTCTGAGTCTGCCTCATCATCACGGCCCTCCCACGCACACTTTGCAGATGGTTACGATTCCTATCGTTCCCCTTAAAGTAGAAGTTTGCCTCAACATGAAAAACAGCCGAGGCCACGAAAGAAATTATAGAACAGAATGAAGATTGGATCAAATTTGAGACAATTTGATGTAATTAAGCACAAACAACATTTTGGTGATTCATTTCCTCCACAGGCAGGGCCACAGATCAAACTGAGGTCATTGGGTTCAAGTTTACATTCTATTTACATTATGATCAATTTGTATTGGGAATGTGTTTAAAACTAGTGATTTAGAGGAAAGAACAATGAAGCGATGAATAGCTCATTTTCCCCAGATTCTCCCCTGACAGTTTGGAGAAGGAGGTTTTGAAAAAGCATTCAGAGATTTATTTTAAAAACGCCATAAACAAACCTATTGAAACCAAATATGAAATAATTCCATTAGGATTTTTAAATGGATCTGAACCCATTTGGCACAAACTCATAAATATGAATAAATGAATCATCTTAGAAATCAACAGAAAATACAGAAAATCGCTCACGAAATTTTAAAGAAGGTGGGGGGGAAATCCTTGACCTCTGAGCCACATCACCAAAACGTTAATTGATTCTCCCCTTGGTCATGCCCCTTGTTTCTTGCTTAATCTTGCCAAATAAACAAATGAATAAATGCAGATCAAAACAAAACCTCCTTCACTGAGGTTAATAACCTGAAAGTTTCCACTTCAAGGAGTTTGTTTTTTGGGGCAGGAGTTGGTATTGAACACTTGATCATTTCAAAAAATCCTTGTCTAGCTCATATGAATGTTTTCTTTTAACTGTGGATGTTTATTCAAAACCTTCGGGAACAACACGTGAAACTAGATGTTCTAAGATTCCACTTGCTGCTCTTCAGAGCTCTCAGCCACGTGTCATCAGCCTTCTTCACTCTCCACAGTCGTGTTATCGTCTTACTGAAGTTACACTCTCAGTTTACTGTGCCAGCTCCATTTAATGAAGAAGATAAATCTCTTTGAAAGGGAGCTTAGATGTGATCCATTTGATTTGTCATGAGAGTTTGAAACAGGGAAAGATTAGTTACAGCTGGAGGCTCGGCTGCTGAATAGAAGTGGTTCCAATTCTGTTTTCTTTTAAAATCTTAACCTTGTTTGACCTGATCCTGAGCCTGTCGAGTCTGAGAGCCCGACAACCACTTCACGTGTCTGCGTAGCTTACGGGTTTGCTCAGGTATGCCTCGTGACTCAGCGCAGCTCCCCTTGCCGGACCAGGGCGTCTCTCTACTTCCTGTAAGCCCGTCGGAAGCTCGATCCTTTGTTCCACTTCAACCCGTTGTGTCATTTCCCCGCTCGCTCTTCCCGTCAGCGTGCGATCTGACGCCAGCCGGACACAACACTACTGCTTCATGTAAATAAAAAACCTCCTAAAACCCAAACAGCAGAGGCAGGATGTTAAGCAAGGGCCCAGTGATCCCAGTTTGATGACTAACAACCTTCTGAGATCGGTGTCGTTTATAATATCACAGCGTCTTAAGGTTTCCCTGTGAATACGGTGCACTGTGTAATTATTCTTCTAAAGCGTTGGAATGGGATTAGCTCATTCACTGTTTCGTTTCACAAAGAAGGTATTTCAGCCGGTGACGCAGGGCTCAGGTGAGTGAATGCCCAGCATACCTCAGCAGACCCACACACCCTCAGGTCACGGCTCAGGTGACGCAGCGTCGCCAGGTTTCTATGATGGACTGAACTTCAGTGAAAGTTAAAGTTGGGCTGGAAAAAGAGGGTTTGACCTGAATCCAGATCTCAATGGTTCACTGCTGCTCGACATTAATCATGCCTCCATCCAAATAAAGGTCATCTGCTTCCCAGATCTGGGAGTCTGGATAGATTGGACCAAACTCCTCTCCCCCCCACCATCAAATCCACAAAGGCGTCATTCTCCTAATCGTCTGAAGCCTTGACGACCATTTATTTTGTTATATTTTTTTTATCAAACATCCAATCCTGTCTGCTGAGTCACGGAGGGAGAGAACTCAGCAGATCTTGGGGCTCGAGCTGCCCACTCGCTGTAATTCAATTCAATTCAAAGACACAAATAATCTCAGGCAGGGAAAGCACAATAAATAAAAACAGATAACACAGGTATTAACGGAGTAAAAACAGGAACGATGATTTGTTGTTGTCTGTTTGTGACACATTCCTTAATAGTCCCAGACGACCAGACCACATCCGCTATGCTGTAAATATAGAAAGCAAAAGACCACAACAACCAGCAAACTCTAAACACGTCCCAGTAAGCTGATATTTTCCCGAATAGGCCGAGTGCATCTCTTGGTTTACGCCTGTTTTTCACAGAGAATCTCATGAATGTGGCACCTCTCATAGAGAAGACATGCGTGTGTATTGGATGTACAAAAAACACCCCCACACACACACACACACACAGACACACACACACACACACATACAGACATATGCTGTATATATCCACACACAGTGTCGTCAGGGCCTGCAGCGCTCCAGCGGGGATCATGTTGCCTAAGACCCAGCTGTCGGCAGAGAAGCTTCAGACAGAGAGAGGAGACGCTGTCAGGAATGTCTACAAGTCGGTGAGGGGGCGGACGTCCGAGGGAGAGAGAGCTCCACACACATGGCAACAAAAAGATTAGTATCAGACGGAGACTTAAAACTTTAGACTTTGGTCAAAAGGAAACTGAGCTTCGATTGAATTCACTGAATCATCAGTCCGGTCTCTGGTTCAGACTTTTTCCGTTATAGGCCCCATATGGTATAACATTTGCTAATTAGGAACTTACACAACTTATACAGCCGAGGTTTATGATAAACTCAAGTAGCCTGCTGGACATATTAAAGCTGCTGTAAGACGGATGGATGAAAAGTCAGAGCAAATCGACTGATGATCATTCCAGTTGAAATTTAACCTCAAACTATAAATGTGAACCTCACGGTGGGTTCTGGAAGAGGATCACGATATTGTGGAGGATGTATCATGTGGGAACCATGAATGTCTCCATCTGATATGTGTGGAAATATTTAACAGGATAAGTCAAATCTGCAAGGTGACGATGGAGGAAGAGACAAGAGGTCACTCTTTGACTTTATGTATGTGACATGTTAGTAGATGGGACATTGGCTGAAATAAAAAACTCATAGTACACGTTTAATACATTTTTATTACACTAATGGTTGTTCAAGTATTATCTTTTCAGGTAAGTTTGGTTTAAATTATTTATTTACATCAATGATTGACACCTGAGAATGACTTGTGAATGGTGCAGTTTGTGTTTCGATGGAACCTGGATCCACAGTTCCTCTCCACAATCACTTCTGCAGTATGATGGAGATATATATATTTAATTTTTTGTCATATTGTTTGAAGTGGAGACGCGTTGTCAAACTTTATAAACACAGAATTCTTTGAGATCACCAAAGTCATTGAAATACAACTCCTGGATACCATGAATGTTTGTTTCACACTAATTGATTCAATAATTTGTGAGACATTTAAAGTGGAGAGGCATGATCGATTGCCAGGAACTCCAACACAATAATAATAACTCTAATCTTTCATTTCTTTTTAACATAAAACTAATTGTCCTCACGAACAGTTATGACATTTTGTTCTGACAATTATCCAGAGTACGGAATGTTTCATCTGAAATCATAATCTCCATTTACTGTGCATAAAGATGGACGACATGACAGCTTTCCAAAAAATGAAGCCAAAGCATCTTGGTTGCCCCCTGCTGGCTGGCTGCAGCGTAGGTTATAAATCCTCCCTCATGTTAATGGATGGGACATGGACCAAACTATATACACCTCAAAAACCTCACTACCAGGATATACTGGCTTCATTTTGGAAAGTAAGTGGAGATGCGTCGTCCATCTTTATCTACTGTCTATGGGGTCTTGTTTTGTTAAACTATCAGTGCAGCTGGATACAACCATAAAGTGCTGTTAATGGGACTGCTCCTTTAACAGGTCCTGTGAGCGGCGGAGCGGAGCAGCTGGGGTTCAGGAGTCTGGTCCTGGTTCTAACTGGGCTCCAGAGGGGGAGCTTCAGTTTCCAGCACCTGCCTGAGTGGGTGTGTGAGGAGATGAGCATGAACAGATCAGAATAACATTACATTTCCCAGGAAGTCTCATGTGAGACATTCTTCAGTCAAAACATTGTTATGTTAGGAAACGGCTGATGAACCCAAATCACAGGACGAGACGGAGAAAATATGTTTATAGTTTAAATAAAACAATCCGAATGACAGATGAAGTGACAGAACAAGAAGGAAAAAACCTGCTGATCATGGACATTACTCACATCTTATTCATCACAAGTCACATGTTACTCACAGAACCTGAATGTATATACATGCATTTAGCTTTCTTAAGTCAAATCCTTTTTCTTTGTATATTTTTGGGCTTTTTCAGGCCTTTAGGGGCACAGAGAGAGAGGGGGGGGGGGGGGGGGGGGGGGGGGGGGTTCCCAAGCAGCAAAGGAGATCGGGTTTGAACCCGGATCGCTGCAGTGGCTTTTTAAGAGGCAAGTGATTTGATAATAAATCTCAATTAATTTGGTTAACTTTCTTCAGACAGAACCATTCACTTGGCCCTGTGTGAAAACTGTTAATCAAAAGAAAGCCACTATCAGAGCCTCCAGCAGACACGCTCCCCTCAAGAGAATATTAAGTCTTTATTACGATTTTGGAGCCTAATGTAATATATTTAACTCTTTTGAGGTGGTTAACAACACATCTCTCTGTGGTGTGATAAACAATTACTGCAGCGAAGAGCATTGAGAGGGCGCAGGGCTCTGCTAATGGCTAAACGGGCCAATCTCACCCTTTATTAAAGAATGTGAAGAAAAAGATCTGCTCCAAATTGTAATGGGTTCTGCCTTGGATCCCACTCCACCACCCTTCACACAATGTCATACAGATTGATTTAGTTCTTTTTGAGTCATCCGGACGAACGACAGTGAAAGTCCCAGGTCCTTGGAGAAGGAAATGAACAGGGAGAATTCATGAGCAGCGAAAAACGAGCAGAAGAGGAAAGTGGAGCAGGGACTCGAACAGAAATGAAAGTCAGAAGTGACGATCAACTCGAAGCCTGAGGGCGAAGTTCAGGTGACGCCGTGAGATTCTTTAAGGTGCCACCAAATACCTGCAGCCGATCGTCACCCACGTGAGTTACAGTAAGTTACACCCGGCTGCCGGTGCAGCCACGTGAGCAGCCGCAGCCTGACGTGAAACTGAAGGTGGAATGAATTCCTGTGATAACCTGTAATCATGACCCTGGGTCCAGAGCTGAGGAATTAGCTCAGCTCCGATATTACACAAGCGGAACGAGAGCGCGATAGAAAGGAAGATAAACGAGCGCATAAAGAGAGAGAGGGGGGGAATTTTCAGCAAAGAGAATATTACTTGTAACCGCGTGATTTGCCAAGAGGGAAATAAATGGATGCAGGAATTCCCCGGTGCCGCACCAAAGCCAACAACACACCAGGTCCGAGCTACACAACGCCCTGCACAAACAGGCTGCTGGAGGCTTTTCTATCAGTCTATCTCTCCATCTTTTCACTTTTAGGAAATGGTTTGACGTGAGCAAACACAACGCCTACAATGGAGAAAAGATAAACCCATTCCATTTGCATTTAAAGGTTCAGTGCGTACGATTCAGGTGAAAGGGATCTATTGGCAGTAATTGAATATATATTAATCCTAGTGATGTTTTCTCTAGTGTGTTCTCAAACTGTACATTGTGCTTTTCTTTACCCTATTTAAATACTTTATATTTACATCGGCTGCAGGTCCTCTTTACGGAGGACACCGTGTTTGTTTTACAGTAGCCCAAACTGGACAAACTAACACCTTTTGAGTTTTTATGACATGACATCAGTCCTCTATACAAAACTGATTTTTTCATCAAGATCCGTGAAATCGTTACCTTCATCCCGGATGTTTATGCTTTCACCCCGGTCTGTTTGTTTGTGGGTTGGTTTATTTGTCTGATTACACAAAAAACGTACTGGACAGATTAACACAAAACTTGGTGAAAGGACGTGAATCAGGAAAGGATCCATTTGATCTTAGTGTGGACCTGAGTCATCCAGGATTTTTTTTTTGGTTTTCACTTTCTTTAACATTGGGAGAGAGGCTGTTTTTCTTTTTGTTTCTTTTTCACTGAATTTCCCCAGGAAAAATTCATGGATCTTGATGAAAGAAATCAGGCACATTCAGACAAGTGACATCAATGTGTGTGGGAGAGTCTAAGCAGCTCCACTGAGCGTCATTCTTGATCTCTGAGAAATCCGCGGACATGTTGAAAAAGGCCCATTTCATGCAACATTAAAGAAAATGAAATACAAATGATTTTGGTCATGCCCCATCCATTCCTAGGAATCAGTTAAGTTGTGTAGTGGGGAGAGCATGGCCTAGGGGATAGAGTGGGTGTTCTGCAACAAGAGGGTTGCTGGTTCGAATCCCACTCTTTCCCATCTGCATGCCTAAGTGTCTTTGGCAAAGACACTGAACCCCCCAAAATGGCCCCTCATAAATGTTGAGTGTACTAAAAATGTAAGTCGCTTTGGACAAAAGCGTCTGCCAACATGTAATAAAAAAAAAAGTAATCCTGGTTACACAATATACTTATTGATTCCAGAGCAGGTTTTTTTTAGTGACAGTATCATTTGAAACACAAATGATTAAAAACATATTATATTTAACATGATATTTAGTGCTGTGCAACAGGGAAATGAAAGCTGCTCCTCTGCAGACGTCTCTTAACGTGGTAGAATGACAGAGCAGGCTGGAAAGTCCCTTTATAAGAGGACAGGTTCTCACACAATGCATTCCTGCCGTCCCAGGTCGGACATATTGTTTCAGCGCTTGGCTCCAGCTCCCTGATCACTTCAGCAGTGTGGTATTGACTACGGCAACAAATGTCTCCATCAATCACAGCAGAGCAGAGCGGAGGTGTATTGTTCAAAGACACAGCGGAGGGACTTTAATCAGCGCTGATCAGGGTGTAGGCTTGTGTTTCCGTGTCTGCATACCTCCGCTGTGTGGGGCGGGGACCCATCAGCAGCCACCCAGGATGCCTGCTCTGTGGGTGGATCTGTAGAGGGATGGATGGATGGACGGATGGACGGATGGAAGGATGGAGGGATTGAGGGAGGGAGGAGGCTCTTGTCTGACACGCAGGAAGCAGACAGGAAGACATCAAATTTTCATTTGTGTTATTCCAATTTTTTTTTTTATTCCATGGAAAGAAATCCGTGCAAATACAGGAATCTGAAAATGAAGGTTAATGATTAGAATATACAGTTTGAACTCAAACTAGACAATCCAGAGAGATTTAATGTTTAAACTTTAAATCTAAAAGTCAACAGATGGGCAACAAGAAATATTTGTCTTTCTTGAAGGACAGGTCGATCCAAGCAGAAGATGCTCCGGCCCAGTTTGTCACAGTTGATATGATTCATTCAGATATTTCACTTACCACCTTCTCCAGTGCCTCAGGCTCCTTCAACCTTTTGAATCCTCAAACTGAAGAGCACCAGAGGGACATGGCTCACCAAACCCAGGCTGCACTCAAACCCAGTGGTTTTTGGACATCAAGCTAAAAATCACTCTAAAGGGAAAACTATAAGAGCTAAACAATGAGCTGAAAGATGGTAAACCCGTCCATAGAGCTGAATAGAACTTGTGGTGATGATTCTCCCGTGCAGAAATAGAAAAAGGAAAACAGATAAACAAATAGAATAAAATAAATGGGATTCAATAAATGAAACAACCCATTTCATGATGTAAATCACAGCAGGAAATGCACAGGTGGAATCATTTCATTTCAGAAGGTCTGTTATACTTTTGAAAACCTAAAACGTTTTATGACATTTCTAATAAAAGCTCAGTCTGGTTAATCACATGATACGTTGACACTGAGGCCTCATCAAACCGGCCTGAGGCTGGATGTCACTGACATCACAAAGCGGAGACTGGCTGCTTGTGTAAATCCCCTATAGAAGACGGGTATGTGAAGACTGAGGCGTAAAATAAGAGGAAATCCTGTTTGTCATGGCTCAAGGGTCTTTCCCGAGAAGCAGGGGGGTTTCCACAATGCTCCCCTCTGTCCGGACCGGGCCTCTGACGGAGCACAGTGGCAACCTTTAGCCAAATAGACTCCGGCTGTAGTGGAGGTTAACATTAATCAAATGGGACAGCACATTTAAAATGCAGCGCAATCACACTTCACTAATGTAAACTTACATTTTCACCTATGGGAAGTCTATGAGGATGGTTATTACTTCTGCAGAGGAGGTTTTGTGTTCTTCTTTGTTTGTTTGTTTGTTTGTTTGTTTGTCATTAGAAAACATCTTATTCCTATAGGATTTTTTGGAGATCTGGATCAGGCCTTGGATCCAGGAATATATTTTTAACTTCCGAAGGTCTTGATGAAAAATATCAGGCTTGTTAAAAAGACTGATATTTATGAATATGAGTAATTTTGTGCAAATATAAATCTCAGTTTAAGTGCGGTTTCGTAAGGGAAACATTCAAATGCTAAATATGGGACATCACAAAATTTATCAAGAATAATGGGATGTGTTTAATCCTGAGATTTTTCGATAAAGTGTATTTATATCTCATAATTTATTTTATTGTTATTATAATTATGAGCTGTGGTGATAGTGTTCACGAAGGAAAAACATGCAGTAGAGTCTTAAAGTCCTGCGAGTCCCAGTGAGGCTGTTTCCAGGCCGTTCCCCTCTCTGTGCCAGCAGCCTCCTCCGCTTCTCCACCCTGTTTCACATTTCACATCGGATCAGTGTGTAGACTGGGCACAGGCTGCAACCTGTGTGTTGCTCCTCATACTCATTTCAAAATCCATTCGAGTTTAATGGAAAAACTTTCCCATGACGGCAGAGACAAAACGCTTCTAATGGTGTGTGAGTCAGTTTGTGTTTGAAAATGTAATTTTGCTCCCTGTGCTCCAGACAGAGTTCTTAATGATGTCATCTCCCATGGATGTCTTATTCAGTGAACACACCGGAGACCGACACCCGGCCGTCTATGTCAAAAACACACACAACCCCCGGACCGATTGCTAAAACACGGGGCGCAGATGTCTCGTCCTGTCCCCATGAGGTGCTCAGATTTGTGCTCACACCAGTTAAAGATGAGTGTGGGACCCATGTGAGCTGTGGGAACAGGAGAAGGAGGTGTGGGTTTACACAACCCCCAAGGAAACGTGGAGAAATGACTCGAGCAGCAGAGACGGAGCCAGAAATTCAGGTTTTTACATGAAATGTTGGACCATTAAATATGAAAGATGAGATCCTGGCAAAAAAAACTGGCTCCACATGCTGAGAAATATGGGATGACCGAGTGCAGTGGCTGTGCAGTACCACATCTACACACACACACACACACACACACACACACACACACACACACAGAGAGACTCTTTCACAGCAGTTTGATCCACACAATCCCCATTCCACTGAAACAGAATCTCTTTTCTTCGCTCAGTTACCACCGACTGTGTGTTCATGTGTGTGTGGGGTGGTGAAGGGGGGGGTTAAGGCTGTGTGTCAGCTATCCGAGCCAGAGGACAAGGGGCAGGGACGAGGATGGAGATGTTTGGGGGGTGCAGAGGACTCGGAGGGTGGGTGGATTATTGGGTAATGAGTCACTGGAGCCTCCTTCAAAGCCTCAGCTCTCCCAAACCCCCGGCACCACCCGCCCTCCAACACCCGAGCAGGGAGGTCCGCTGGAATCTGGGCCCTGAGTGTTGAAGAGCTGAGTGGGCAGGCCAACTACAGTGCACACACACCAGGATGACAGCAGCATGCACTCACACACTCGCTCTCACTCACTCACACACACACACACACACACCCCTTGTCTCTGACTAGGGTCAGAATCTCGCCACAGAGGATGCGGCCTCTGCAACAAAGGCTCCTACTGTAGAAAATGTGAGGGGAGCATATACAGTGTGAGGCTGTCGGTACCAAGTGTAAGTGCAATGCAATTTATTATCTTTCCATAGTGAGCCGGTGTACACAATGTGCGACTGTGTGTGTGTGTGGACGGACGACAAGACGTAAGATACTTGGAGTTTTTGTGCAGCTGTAAGTTGTTAATGTAATTTTCTTTGGCTTAATTAATTTACATCCTGTTTGCGCACACACACACACACACAAACACACACACACACACACTCACACCCTGTCATGTAATGGTCTTCAAATTTGACCGAGAGACACGGGTGTGTTTGTGCGAAAAAACAACAACAACCTGCTGGCAACAAACTCCCATGTGTCACATCTTTGTGTTAATGCTGACGATGAGCCCGGTAGCAAGTGTGACGACTGTATAGGATTTCAAACACAAACACACACACACACACACACACACACACAAATACACCAGCTGTGACCTCACGTCAAAGCTTTCTCTCCCCTGCTTATTAGATCTCAAGCAACTGTTTGACTGACAGACGGAAATGAGAAGGGAGGAAGAAGAAGGGAGGAAGAAGAAGGGAGGAAGAAGAGGGGAGGAAGAAGAGGAGAGAAATGGGTATTTATATGTCTTGCCTAGATGACCACTCAAATCACTTTAGAGAATAGGATCGAACCGATACTTTTCAGAGAAGCGGATGACCCGCTCTACCTCCTGAGTCACAGCCGAGAGGAGGCAGGTGCAGAGGAGAGGAGACCTTTTTTTAGACATCATTTCACCTTGTGCGGCTGCAGTACCTCATGCACACTGTAGAGGTCAAAGGTCACACTTCATGGTGACACTGGTGATGTTTATAAAAATAAGAGACATGATAAAAAATATACTATTACTTTTTCCACTTTGAGTGTATATATGATATATGTGTCATATCATTTTGAGTTTGAACAGACAGAACCTGATGGCCTACATATTTTCGAAGGGGGAATGAGGTTGTGGTGATAAATCCCTGCTGTCTCGTAAAACTGTGGGGCGGGCGGGCGAGCGGGCGGGCGGGCTGAGCGGGGGGGGGGGGGGGGGCCGTCGGAGAGGGGGGGCAGGCGGGCGGGTTGAGTGCCCAGGGACAAGACTCGACAAGAGCAGCAGTTCGACACGGAAGCCTCCCAGTAAGGCAGCTCCTCTACCGTGGAAACAAACCAAAGAATGACACTGGTAATAGCTTAATGTGCGAGTTGTGCAATGATTGATTTACCGACATTATAACTTAGTGAGAGACTGACATTTATAACACCTCAATATGTTTGATTGTTGTCTCCTCCACGGTGAAACAAACAGTTTCCACTATGGAAACGAGGCAGGTCATGTGAGCCTGCCGGCACAAGACGATCACTCCGGTCTCTCCTCGAAACTACCTCACGTACTTCACGTGGCACGGCAACAGAAGGGCATGGCTACAGACATCCCAACAAATCAGTACTCGCCTGTGTTTCCCTTTTAAATTGAGACGTCGTGAGTCATCCTCCCAATGATTTAAAGTAAATTTCAATGAGTCTATTTACGTGGAGACACATTTTGGTTTCGTTATTTCCTCCAAGGAAACCGAGCTGGTGAGTAAATACTCAGAATCACATGCTCCAACATCAAGGTCAATCCAGCTAGGCTCAGATCACCGTGACCCAAATGAGTCATTAGAGAACGACTTGGTAAAAAGAACATATCACTTTCTGAAATGATCCGTCACAGAAGCTCACTCACAAACTCTTAACTAATACTCTGTAGTTACCTGGTAGTTACATCAATGGCCTAGTTGTGGTAACACTTAATAATCTAATCTGTTTGAACAGACTTTCCTCGAAGAATACAAACTTAAAATGTAGTAGTGGTAAATAAAATGGACCACTTTTACTTTATATGACCTTTAAAGCTATAAACTGGATTACAACTCTTTCTACCCTCAGGCAGACTTTATTATTATTTTTGATTACTTCAATATTTATCCTGAGCATTGATTAAAAGTTTTAATCCCAAATGAAGAAAAATTGTTCTGGAAAGTTGTGGGTGAGGTTCCCTTATTGTCTCCCATGGGAGAAATATTTATTGGATTTTAGTCGAAGTTGATGCAATACAATAAAGTTCAGCATCATCACAGTCTTCATCATCATCAGCATCATCACTATCATCATCATCATCATCATCATCATGATCATCATCATCATCATCATCATCGTCACTGTCCAAAGCTCCAGAACCGGACCCAACCATAGACTGTGAGCGGAGAGATTTTGTCTGGAAGTTTGAACTTTAACTTTTGAGTCAACTTCCTCTGAATAGTGTTAAGTTTGAACATCTGCGTTTCCATGGCAATGGATCAAACGCCATCTGATGATAACCAGATGTTTTGGTCAAGTAAAGTAACTGAACATTCCAATACTTCATTTAGTTACTGTACTTTAAAGTTACCATGAACCAAATAAACTTGTCACTCACATCACAGGTTTAACTCAGCACCATGCGCAGCAGAGACAAACAAACAGTCACGAGACACAGACACACACAGACACACACACACTCCCTCTGCCTCCTCTCGTCTGTCCTCAGGCAGACAGGTCCAGACACGTTCTCTCGCTGTGTCTGTCTCCCTCCTGCCTCTCAGCACAAGGACCAGGCCTGAGCTGCAGCAGAGCAGCGACACCACAGAGGAAACACCCGACCTCACTCCTGCTGCTGCTGCTGCTGCTCTACAGCCAAAACAAGCAGGACACACCCAGGAGCAGCTGCTTACCTGTGGAGAAACTACTTATGTGGAAGGGTCAAAGTGTGGCTGAGTGAAAACACAGGTGAAGGATTAAGAGCTAAAAAAAAGTCTATTAATAAAAAAACATGTGTAAGACATCTTTGTCTGTTAAATTAAAGTACATGGCGTATCTGGTTTGTTTCAAATTCACTGCATTAGCCCAACAATTGAAATACTCCTGCAAAGAGTTGATGTGGCTCAGGAGATAGAGCGGGTCGCCCACTCGCCAGAAAGTCAGTGGTTCGATCCAAGTATTCCACATTTCACATGCCCGAGCAAATTGCCTCTGACGGCGGTAAAGTGCACTATAAATACATTCACTATAATATATGTATTACATCATGTTTTCCTATGTAATTTAATCATTTTGTGGTTTAAGGTGAGGCTTTGGTGTCTGCCCTGTCTACTTCCTGGCCAGGGGCAGTATCTCCCTGGAGTCTCACCGGGTTTCCTAACAGTCAGTCCTGATCGAACATCCCATTAAACATGGGATTAAATGGGTCGTGCATGGGACAAGGGTCAAGGGAGGTCATGACCAGCCTCGTCAACATGTAACAGAAATAATGAAAGAAAGAAATGCATAAGCAGAGTTCCTTTATTCCTCTATTTCCATCTGACTTGATAATGTCTGGATGATCCCTGCACTGTGTCCGTTGATGCCGGCTGTGAGTGGGATGGTGGATTTTGCCAGAGAGTAGTTTACACCCTTCGTTCATCCAGTGCCAGGAGACATAAACAGATTCCAACACACACACACACACACACACACACACACACACACACACACACACACACACACACACACACACACACACACACACAAAGGCCAAGGAAAGTGTTACAAACTCAAGATGTCACACACAAGCTGAAAGGAGCCTCCTTTGATTCAGTTACTTACTCCTTGGAAAATAAACACACACATTCTCCACTGACCTACTTTGGAGTGTCACTCCTTCCGTCAGCCCCGAACACACAACTGTGGGACAACACAATGGTCCAGTGTGCACCCACTCCAAACATCCAGCTAACTCCAGAGAGTAGAACCAAGCTATGGAGGAGGAGATCCCCCTCTTGATCTTTACCCTGCTACTAAAACTACCCAATCATCTTCTCACCACAAGCTCCTCGGTTTAAGAAAACACGACAAAACGTGGCTTGAGGTAGAAACATTGGTGCCCAGTTGATTGACCAGCTTTGGTTCAGTGGATTAGTAAAATAGACCATAGACTGTAAATAAAGATGGACGACACGTATCCAATTCCTCCCACTATCCAGAAATGAAGCCAAAATACAGTGGATATGAACATCTTGCTCATTTGGAGCCAGAGTTTGAGCCGAAGCAATCAGGGGAAGGAGCTGCAGTATAGGTTCGACCAATCAGATGTCAGTCTCAGTTATCAAACATGACATTTCGCAACGGTTTTATGGCATCAAATAACTGACATGCAATCAAAACTTAAATGATCGAATCCATGTTTGAGAAAAATCTATTTGACGTGTGTGCTTTGACTTTTTTAGTTTGGTCCATGTCCCATCTGTCAACATGAAGGAGACAGGGATTTATGACGTATACTGCAGCTGGCTTCACTTTTCGAGGAGCTGTCACGTCACCTGTCGTTAAGTCTGTTGCCTCCATAGACCTTTCAATCAAAGTGGAGAAAGAAAGAATTAAGAATCTACAAGGGTTCTATGAATCAGCAGCATCGCTACAGGCTGAATATCTGAACTATCACTAAATCCTTTAATGCAGAGTGAGCAACTTCTAACCCTTAACTGTGTGAAGTGACAAAAGGGGAATTCCGATCAGGTCGGGCCACACCACACCACAGGACTCATGCAGCCACAGTGTCGATACTCAACCACAAACCCGTCCGTCTGCAGCACATTAATCTCTGTTTGGATCGACCTGACACTTTGAAATGCCAGGTATTAACCTGATCCCACTTCAAAGACAAAAAAAGGACACAATCAATGTCTGTTATCACCATCAAACCCCCACATGCAGCAAGAGGAAGTGAGAAATGTGCCTTGATGACACACATGACACACATCGGATCCAAAAGCTTTAAGTGAAGCCAAACAGGACTCATTTTAATTTGTGATAAAAATACCAACACCCTATTTCACCATGTCAAAGGGTTTGATGTTTTTGAGTGATCGTGCAAATTATCAATCAAACAGCAATGAAAACAAAACTTGCTTTGCTCAACTGACAAATAAGATAGTGGTGCGTGACAGCAGTTGTGTGTGTGTGACTCTGCTTAATCTGTGTAATTGGTACTAAATAAGTCCATAAAACACTTTTGGAGTCTTTGGGTTAAACAGTGTTGCAGCCAAATCCAAAACATTTGAAGTAATTGGTGAGTCCTTCTTTTCCTCCATACTGCTCCTGTGGTGTCATCCAAGTGTAGGTGAAGCTTCTGTTGGTTTCAATGTGTTGGGCAGGAGACTGGTGTGTTTGCAGTGTTTGTGAGCTCTAGATTTCCGGATGGTTTTATAAACATGGGTAGGAACCTTGGTTTCACAGGTTGGGATGCACATACACTAACATGCATGCTTGGTCCAAAACACTCGTTTTTTTCCACTATATCTTTACATAGAAAACAGTAATTTGCTGCCATATCGATATTCACAAAACTGCATCGATAATCTCTTAAATTTATAAGTTCACTTTACTCATAGAGACATATTTCCAAATGTGTTGTCAGCTTCCCATTAAGCATCATAAACCCGGCAGCTGTTCCATGTTAAATCCAGTATTAAGTTCTGTACAATGTCCAGCTACTGACTTTAATTTGATTGTTGCTCTTTTCTAAGCCACAACTTATTAGAGTAGCTCAAAGTTGTTTGTTGACAGTACTTGAGGCAGTATGCAGGCCCCCGACACTGGGGGTGGGGGGGGGGGGGGGGGGGGGCGGGCCTCCGGAACACTACACTGGGGATTAAACTGTGTGTGGCAGATATGTTGATCCCCGTGTCTACCGAGAGATTTTCACCTGCTCAGGTTTAACCCTGCAGGGCTCGAGGCTCCACACAGTTTCCGTGTCAGACAAACACTCATCGCAGTTTTCATGTAGTTGTTCAGGACATGGAGTCTCAGCTGTTGTCTTGATCTTTGCTGCTTCCAGTCTAATCCAACATTTCATGAATTATTATGATTACACAAAAACAACTTAGCACATTTTCATGAAACTTGGTGGAAGGATGTGTTGTGGGTCAAGGAGGGAGCCATTCAATATTTGTGCAGATCTGGATCAGGGGGCGGACTCAGGATTTTATTTGCTGTTATAATATTCCACATTTTAACTGTTTTCCCAAAGGAATAATCATGGATCTTGATGAAGAAAATCTGATAGATTTAGGGAACTGAGGAGCAGCTTGATTAAACCTAACAACAGTTGAGCCTTGTCAGAGGTTCACACACAAGATTAAACAAAAACAGCTCAATGGTTTGAAACTTGTTACAGCAATGTGGTATTGGTTAGAATTGAACACATTCACTTTAAGGTGCAGATCCTGTGAGCATTTTTTATAAAGTTCCTTTATTTCTCAAGAAAATAATTCTTGGAATTTGATGAAAGACATCTGGTATTTTTAGGGTTGTAATATCTACAAGGAAGTGAAATTGGGTGCAGCTTGATTGAATTGAAGTGGACTGTTGGGCCTTGATGGTGTTAGGTTATCTAGTTGTAAGATAACATACCTTGGTTGACAGTCCCAGTGTAAAGACCTTAAATTAACCACATTAGTGTCTCCCTCTAGTGGTGAATGACAATACATTTCATCTGTAAACTGAAAGATTTCTCGATGTTTTGAACACCAGCAGATTTTCTTTATTAAGACATTAATGAGTCCAGTCAGTGTCAGGCTTTAAGTATTTTTACTGTAGTGCTACAGTACGCAACAGGTATGCATGAAAACATCGGGCGACGTCATGTTCTCTGTAGTTTGATTCCATATAACAAAAGTATCTGGCAGGTAGAATCCCCACGGCATGGCAGTAGAGTAGAAAACAGGGAAATGAAAGAAAAAAAAAAGAATATACAAATAAAAGGTGTAAATAAAAGCATTCAAAGAGTCGAAATTCTTCATGTGCTCTCTGATTCTACTGGCAATTCAACGTTGGAGAAGCAAGCGCACAGACCTGGCCTCTTTTAGCACAACTTATAATGGCTTACTTGCACACATGTGCTCCCTCAAACTGACCTACACACACAGAAACACACACATCCATCCATGGGAGAGCGATTGTCACCCCTGGTCTCAGTCCTCCAAACTGAATTAGATTAGGAAAGTCTAGGTTAATCACCCAATAAATACATTCTGAAATCTCATTTTTTTTAAACACAGACCGCTTGACAAATATATACAAAGTGATTAAAAGATAAAAGTAACTCATTACTAAGTGTTTACATCATAAAACAGTGAACATGAACATAGCGTGGACCGAGATGCACACACACACACACACACAATCTCCTTCTATTAGGCCCAAGTATCCAATTTATTTGTCTCCACTTGTTCTCGCCCTTTCTTCCGCCACATTCTGCTTCTTTACGTAACTGATTGTACACACGAGTGTCGTGGTCTAGACCAAAGCCTTTTGCTTTACTATCATCCCTTCAGCTACGGCTCTACAGGCACACAAATTCAAAGACACTGTTTGGCTCTATGCCCCGCCTCGCTCCCATGATCCTTCCTTCTCGCAACGAACGCACACAGTGCTCCCTGTAAACAAGTACTCTTTGTTCTGTCAGATTATAAATACTGTTTTGGTAAAATCATCATCATCATTAAAAGACGAGACAGAGTGTATTTGAGCGCATATCGATACAAAACACAGAATTGCACTGTTGGAAGATTTTTCCTTCTTCGTTTATATAGGTTGCGTTTTTTCTTCCTCTTCATCATCTTCTTCTTTTTTGGCTTCAGCGTTAAGGCCCAAAAATCTGGAGTGGAAGGGGAGAAGGAGAAGTCCAAGAGGTGTTCTGCCTGCGCCCATAGGGCCCTACTGTGGACACGTACAACACACATACAAGCACACTCACAGATACACAGTATTACAGGGCGATATAAAAAGACACTAAGGAATGGTGAAACATCCTCTCTGTCATTTCTTTTAGTGAAATCATTCTTCATCATACATTTCATCTTCATATTCGAAATCTTTTCAGCCGTGCTTGTCTCTCATCCCTCCTTTCCTGTCCAAAGTGCGTGGGTGCCGGTGCTGTTTCAGTCTGGCTACACTAGGGGGTGCTGTTTCTCTCAGCAGATGAGTGACAGGCGGTGGCTGTGTTTATTGCTATAATGTCTGTGCTCCTCCCTTCGTGGAGGAAGCAAACGGGACAAAGTTGCCCTCCTGACACTGATCTGAGGTCTTTGCCCCCACTGGTGATTAGAGTCTGTGCTTTCTGGAAGGTCTCTTGTCAAATCAGTGCTGGAAGAAAACTCCCTCCCTGAGGGGCAGGCTCAGGTGAAGACGTAGTTGAGGAGGAGCTGAGAGAGGAGCAGAACACAGAGGATGAGACAGTGGCGGCCTGTTAACGACACGCCGTCCTCTGTCTCCCTCTGACGAGCCAGCTGACGACTCAGGACCACCAGGTTCCTGCAGGGAGAGAGAGAGAGAAGGGTCAGACTCAAGTGTTCACAACCTGGGGGACAGGAATCCTGTTGGAGCCCCAGGATTAAACTCTCAAGATGAGGTTATTTTATGAGCTTTGGCAGGTTTAGAGAAATTTCCAGTTATAGTGATCTACAGCTGTGCCCCCAGATGAAGAGTATCAAGTTAACAGTTTAATTGTTTAAGAATCGTGAAACAAAAATATTGGCAACGAGTCTAGAACCTGCAGTAAAATCACCACAATAACAAAATCTATCAAAATCAGCCCAGTAGAAAACACAATGTGTGTGTGTGTGTTGCTTTCACCTCTGAATATCCTGCTGCGTCTTCTGTATGGATGTGATGGAGGCTTCCATCAGGGCCATGTCTTTTACGTCTTTACTGCAGCGTGCACACTGGTTTGAAAATCCTGGACACAAGACGTGTGGAAAAATGCAGTTAGGTTCAAGCAGTAAAAAAATAAAACAAATTGAAGTGCGTCAATTACATTTTGGGAACTTGGAGATATTTTAGTTCGTGGTCACAACTTCAACCGGCTGATTGAGGGTTAAGACCTTGTTTTATGGTTAGAGTTAGAATTAAGTTTACAGGTAGAGTTGAGGTTAGTCATTTAGGTGTGATGGTTAAAGGTTTACGCTAAAGGGCTAGAGGATTCATTATATCAACGTATGCCTTCTCAGTACAAATGTGGGAGTGTGTACCCACCTTCATTGTCTGAGGACTCCTGTGTGGGTTCAGGTGTGGTGCTGCTGCTCTCTGTGTTCTGGCTGCAGCTGGACGGTTGGCTGCTCGCCTTCCTGTGCTTCCCGTTCACCTCAGCCTGAGGAAACGAGGAGGAGGCTCAGCATTGTTAACTCGTTCAAACTTCATAGCTGACAAATTGATAGTGAACTACTGGTTCAACACTCTGAATATCACTCAAGCAAATACTGTATATGAGAAAGTGAGGAATAAAATGGCTTCTCAAACTACTCCTGCATTTTTAGAGCATCTAAATATCAGGGACAGTTTGATATGACAGGAAGTGAAGCAGCCTTCATTTGATTAAGTGTCTGTGACCCAGGATCGATAGTACAGTAGTTCGGCTCCAGCTGAGGTGCGTGTGATTGGTCTGACCTTCTGTTGGCTGGTCCAGCTGTGGCTGTACGACAGCTCACTGTGTTGCCTCTGGCGTTTCTTGTGCGTCTGAATCACTCCGTCCTTCTCGAACTGAACCAGGCAGCGCTCAGGGTCCCACGGCCGCGTGCTGCCAAACATGACAATACATTACCTCTCCAGTCACTACTTCACAGCTCATCCCTTGTTTTGGTGACATGAAATGTTAAACAACGTTTCTGAGATTGGCTGTGTTTTATGTGTTTGAGTGTGTGTGTGTTCTTACTCCATGTGACTGTAGGTCCAGTCGGAGGTGATGGGGTCCTGATGGAAAAGTCGTGAGGTATAGGCTTTGTCTCCTCTCTCCCTGGCCTCTCGCCGCTGAGCCTCCTCCAGCACAAACTTTTCCTGGGTGGCCCGCATCTGGTCCCGATCCCCAATGGCACTGGTCACATGCTGCCACAGTCTATAAACACACACACACACACACACAATGACATTAGATCCAAAGGTAATAATTTAGCAGTATATTTGTAACTGTTTACATGATAATATGGAAAAAGAAAAATAGTTTTTCTTGAGAAGAATTAACTTATTAATCTCAGACTAGAGTGGTTATAGACCAGAGAGTTAATTTTACCTTGTCAAACACATGTGTAATTAATATCAATAACGACAGCATTTCTTTTAGGAGCGTCAGAACTCTGGTATTGTCTAAGCTGACACATAAAAGACAGTATTAATGGTAGTAGATACAATGTGCTTAAGCTGAAATGACAAGTCAAAATATTTGACTGTGAAAATGTCTTTCGAGTTCAAATTGAGGATTAATTCAATACATGGATGATAAAATATGCGGTTCACCTTTCAGACTCGAACTCTCCCTGCTGGTCGAATTGTACCACTTGTCTCTTGAGCCGACTGTTGCGGATGTCTGCACTCGGGTTCCACAGCGACTCCTGCTGGCCGGAGCGCTTTTCATGAATGAACACCTCACTGTCCTGATTATAACAAAGATGGAAAGAATCTCAGACATGTTACACAAATCAGCTCATCGCTACTTGAACGTGCCAATCAATGTTACAGGTTACAGGCTCCCTGTGAGGCTCCTGTAGTTCATGAGTCTCCTTTCTGCTGCTGCAGGCTATAACAGAGTTTAAAGCTCTCACCCAATGTCCATCAACAGTGGCCACCAGCTCCTCTCCGACAACGATCTTCCCGCTGATCTGATTCACGGAGCAGGAGCCTCCAAGGAAAGGCTGCGGTCAAAGTGATCATACACCTTTATTCCAATTACTGTGAGGCACCAGCTTCTAAATTGTCAAGCAACTAATATGATGTAAGAAAAACAGCTAGTCAAAGTAAGTTTGGTTAAGGAATACAAATTGTACCTTTAGTTTGAACTCCAGCTCTGTGAAACATTTGGTTTTCTCACACTCGATGGTGACCTTCCCTCCCAGCTCCAGTGTCATGGTGCCATACAGGATACCTGCAGGTGGCAGAATCACAGCATCAGATCCACAGTGTTGATATGTGAGCGGGTTTGTTTGATTGGATAGGAAAACAAGATACTTTTCAAATATCCTCAGAGTCCACACTCTGTGAATAAAGACATTTGACCTGATTTAGATTCCACAGATCATACATGTCTGATTTTGGCCGCCTGATGTAATTTGATTTTCAGAAGCTCAGACATATGCAAACAGCCCACATATGATTTGTCAGAGTAGATAGATGTTATTCAATCTGCAGTCGATGAGTTTGAAGATTGACCTCCTATACTCTCTGTCCTGAAGCTATGTTTGAGAATGTACGTGTGCCATTGAGGATTGTTTAATGTCTTAGGCAGACAAACCCCTACATGATTATTATATCTAAAGAGATGATCCTATATGAAGCAGATCATGTTAACACAGGGACACTGAAGCCCTGTGGTTCAGCAACAAGAACATAAACAGATGATAGGTCAACAGTAAATATGAATGACAATCCCTGTTACCTTTGCAGTGAGCATAGGGCATTGTGATGACATACTCCTCATCTCTGCTGAAGAACAGCAGCTTCGCTTTTCCATCAAGAATAGCAGACAGAGAGTTTCCTACAGCAGAGGGACAGAGAAAATCAGAGTTCAAGAAAAGAGCCTCCTTAAAAAGCTTCCACTGACAGACAGTTACTGTTCCTCTGAAGGAATGCTTGGATCTTCTATTAGCTACGTACCATAGAACTTCGACTTGGCCAGGATGCTTCCATTAATATGAAAACCATCTTTCCTATTGCAGATGTAAAAAGCAGAGATGGGCGGATGGTGGGACACCTGGCAGAGAAAAGGGAGAGAGGTGTCAGATACCCCCTGGCATGTACTACATCTAAGATTTGCTGCATTTAATAGGTGTGGGTTTGCCAAATTGTGCAAAAATATTTCACAAAAGGGAAGAGTCTTGTAAGGTGTATTTACATTCTTTCTAGCTAAGAATGTGGTTTCACCTGTTCAGCTATGTAGAAAGTGCAGCTGTCGGTGTCAGGGTGAAGCCAGCAGCAGCGGAAGGTCTCCCCCAGGATTGGGTTGTAAGGCTTCTTCAAACCCTGGAAAATCCAAAAGACAGACAGATGTGAGAATCATCTGCCACAAACTGTTTTCTATCTCTAGTTAAACGATGCTGAGGACCAATTACCCTGCAGGTAATCACAGGACAAAAGAGGCTTCACTGATGACACTTTAACTAGTTAAATCAAATAAGCGTCACAATGGAAATAATGACTCCTTCATTGGCCTCAATAATTCAGCAGGTAAACCACAGTATTGATTAATGTTGCTCTAATGAGAGGTTATCAATATTCTACCCATCCCTCCACAGTGAGTCTGTTAGCAGTAGTCAGACAACATCATTAGTTGTCATAGGTACTTGTGGGATGTTTTGCTGTGGGGGTTGAAGGCAAACTGTGATTGGCCGGTGAGCCAACACTCACGCTGCATGCTCTCATGGGCAAACAGGTGGAGCTGAGCGAATCACTGTGCTGCACACAGCTCAATAATGTGGTGAGATTTTATCAATATGTGGCGATCAATGTTGATACTGTGTAGGACCACTCGAGATAAATCAACATATGGGAAACACTTACAGGAAGCTAAATGCTGTTAAGCTGTGTACAGGACATTGATTTATTTCTAGTTACAAACTGTAGTTATCAGAGTAACCTTTCTGACAGATCCAGCCAGACACAGGAATGGGAAGCAGCTAGAAGATTTTAAATACTATGAAGATGGCCGACTTGTTCATCATCATTATCCCAAAACAGCTGTTGCAAAATGAGGACTCATCCTGTGAACAGGGTTGGAATATTTAAAATCCATTATGATTAAACACACAAGCCAAGTCGGTGTGAATTAATCTTACCTTAGGCTTCTTGTAGAAACCAGACAAGTACCATCTCAACACCTGCTTGATCCGACCATATGCACTCTCCTCCAGCGCAGCTCTGTGGTGACGAGACGTCAGACACGATTATAAAAAAGAGTCTTCCATCTGTCTTTGATGAAAATACTAAATGTGCACACTAACAAACACACAGACACACGCACACACACAGTATACAGTTACTGACTGTGAGAGCAGATCAGCGTGGTAGTAGTAGTCAGACAGCTTGTCCAGGAAGGAACGTGGCTCCAGGATGAAGGTGGGCAGAACCACCTTGGACAGGTCCATTCCCGGGCGCAGCTGCTTCAGCAGGGTCCAGATCAGGCCCTTGTTCTCCTCGGATACAGTTTCAACCTGGGACGCCTCCCCAGCCTGAGGTAGTTCATACAAATGGAGGGAGGGTTGCATAAAAGCCTTGTGGTCGCATGGCTGGTTCTCTGCTCAGAGACCAGGGTTCAAGCAATTATATTTAATACTTATATATGCCTACTGGGGAAAGGGTGCTGATCTACAGAACTAAAGACTTACAACTCAAACTAAGGGAGAACTCTCTACGTATGTACTGTCACAGTAAACCTGGTGCCTCACCTCAGCCATCTCCTCTGCGCTCTGCTCTACATAGGCTGTGGCCTGTGGCCCGGGGGACAGCTCATCCGATTGGTCCATGTCACTCTCCTCTGTCAGCCGACCACCGTTCTCATTGGGCGTGGTGTCCCAGTCGTCGTGAGCCTCGCGCTCTGATTTGTCTGAAAAGCCGTCATGCTCCATGTGGTGATTGCCCAGAAGCACGGCGTCATTCAACCTAATAGTGAGAGAGAACAGGTGAACAGAAGGTTAGAGCAGTGTCAAGCAATCCTGATATTGAATCTGTGATGTTATCTTGTATCCACCTCCTCATGATGAGCACGTTCACTGCATTAGACACCATCCACAATAAAAACCTGGTTGACCTGGAGGGTCTGAATGTGATAAATATGACCTGACTGGTTTCCAGCACAGCCCTACAACCTCATTCTCCCTCCTTTTACATCTCCCACTTACCTGGTCTGAATGAGGTTGATACACAGGCGGGATTTGCAGTATTTTATTTTGCTCACATACACAAACACACTCACATGCATCCTTTGATTAGATTTGTGCCAAACACACAAGTTATCATTTTCAAATCATGCACACAAACACAGACCCAGACCACAGATGTGTCAGCGATTTGACAAAGAGAACAAAGTTTACAAAAAGAGAAATAGAGATGAAAACTGATTCTGAATGGTCAAAGAAAAGAGAAGTGAAAATGAGAGGGGAGAGGAAGACAGGAAGATAGATGTGATTGCTAAAAGGGAACATGATTATTCAAATCCTACAGCCATTATACAAGGCCAGAAAATGGACACCTGGGTGCACAGCGCACATCACAAAACGCTCTCAGGGACCTTCAGAGAAGGGCAAACATGAAGAAATGAAAAACAGGTCTTTGTCATATGATTTACTCAAAGGTTTAAACTCAGATATTTCCTAAATGCTCCACAGTTTCAGTCCAAATGAAAACAGTCAAACATTATGACAGTTTAGGACGTGTCGTGTGTGTCAAATGTGTGCAGAACCCCACAGGAATCAGCCTGTTTATCCAAACAACAAATGGCAGAGTGTTAATTTGTCAAAATGCCCGAGGGCTCGACAGACCTGAAGAGTCACATTCCTGCACACGGTGTGAATTACCAACCGACCAGTAACGTTATTTATTAACTCAAGCACGCCTTTGAACAGGAACAGCTTTCCTTACCTCAGAGACATAGAGCACACGGACAAACTCTCTCCCAGGAATCAAAACACCACCAGTGATGTCAGCAGTAAATCCAAACACAGACGAAGCCGCTCCTTATCTCCTCTGCTCTCCGCTGGAAAGGATTCTTAATCTACAGACTAAAAATGTGCTCTGTCGCTTCCTCGACACCGGCACACCTGCTTCCTGAATGTGCGTGTGCAGTTTTCTATCTGTGTGAGTGTGTGTGCACGCGAGTGTGTGTGTGTGTGTGTGTCGATTAAGGCTGGCAACGGCTGTGTTTCTGCCGTCCCTTTCTGGGTGGTGTATGTTTCACATTCTACTCCATCTTCCTGCTCCTCTGTCAGTCATGTGATCGTACAGGCTCCTGTGATTGGCTGAGAGAGGAGCAGGAGAGGAGGGAGAGCTACAATATATGGCCAGAGGGCGGTTGAGCCATGGAGGAGGGAATAAAGGGGGAGGAGGAAATGGACGTGTAATGTAGGACAGCAATGCTGACATTGCTCATGAAACGACTGAATCACTTAAAAAAAACAGACACTTGTAAACTGTATCCCAGACAAATAATGCAATCACCACAAAAGCAAACAGGGTATGACTTTCTATAAACAGCGCCAGTAAGAGAAACTAAACACAACGTGGGCAGGTTGTACATTGTGTTTTAAATTTGGTGCTTTTTGAAAAACAACAAATAGTTAATTTAACATTCACAGGTCAGTACAGCTACAGTGTGGGGGTTGATGGCCCTGTTTACCACCACATTTAAAGCAGTTGATGTGGGAAAACTACTGATTCAGTCATTCACTTTCCCAGTCAACATTCTGATACTACTAATTCAGTAACTAATACATTTATTTACATTTAAAGTCTGCTGATAAAACAGATTATGATAGAGACAATATAAATGTCAGCTGAAAATAAGGGGCCTGACAAGTTCTGGAAGGCTTTGAAATCCCAGCAAGTTGTATGAGAACAGAGTCTCTACCATCTAATATTAGACTGGTCTGTTTTTCTATTCTAAAGTGAAGTCAGGGAATAGAGCTAATATTTTTAGCCAGGACACGTGGTTTTTAAAATTGACCATTAGACTGAATGAATACTCTACTTATGATCCAGAGCCGGTTGCCTGGGGCAACTGAGCAGCTAGTTATTACAGGGGGATCTGTTTCTCCTTCATGTCTTTGTTGATATCACAGCACAGAAGACAATTATGCTAAAATTATGTTTTAAAAATATGCATACCTGCCTCAATGATTACAATCTCAACTGAACCAGACATGGAATAATGCAGACGTGATTTGCAGTTGTAATTTCGGTTGTAAGACCAACTGGAAAAGTGTTTGTCTAATGTCTATATTCAATGTGTTGCTGTGTTTAAAACATCCATTTCAAAAATGCGGAGATTAGGTTTGATACGCCGACTTCCAAATACAATAATTACAAAGGTAGATCTATATTTGAAAGTGCTACGCACTACAGAGCTAACACACCTAATGTTGTCTGCTGAATTGGGGGACCATCTGGACACCATTAATATGGTTGGTAGCAATGCCAACAGTCAAGTGCATGAATTGGCAAACAATAACAACTTGATAGTTATTACAGGAAATATAGATCCTCCAATAACAGGCAATACATTTAATATTTTACTCACTGTAGCAACTCTGTCTCAGTGAGTGCGGTAGACTGCAGCAGCTGGAGTATATGGGAGGACTCTGAAGACGTGCAGATATCTCCTTCTCTCCCTGCTTTGGCTGTCAGCTTGTAGAGACTGGAGCAGCTGAGAGCCAGCTCCAAGGCATCCATCCAGCATCGGCCTGGAGAGACGGACATATTTTAGAGAGGGGAAGGAGTACCTCCAATAATGCAAGAGCGAACGCGTCCAACCAAAACAACAACACCACACTAGACTCACCATCCGACTCTGAGGCAGCTCTGAAGATTAGGTAGTTGCTGGGTAGAGGCTGCGTAATGGAGCCAACGGTCTCTCCTTTGGGACCCTGAGCATATGGATAAAATGGTGACTCATGCGTCACATTGCTTCAGCTTTGTTTTACCAACAGAACTAAATGCCTCTCTTAAGGGCCATATTTTAGAATGTAATAGAAAATAGGACAGGAAGGGGAATATCACTTGTAGAGAACTGAACTGAAGAATTATTACCTAGAAATTAAAAATGGGGGTTAAAAAAAAAACTGCTAACAAAACAGAAGAAAACACAATTACTCGTTTTCATAATTCAATGCTTTTGTATTACTTTAGTATATTTTAACTAAAAGCTCCAGTCATGAAAAAAATGTTTATAGCTTCAGTGCAGAACAATTTCATGAGCAGCTATTAATGAAGTCCTTATTAGTAACAGTACAATCATTTCTTAACTACCTAGCATATCAGCCATGTCTCTTTTTGATACTCCCATTAGGAGGCACTCAAGAATTTTCCCAATCTCGGGTTGTAGAGGCATTAGTATAAGAATTAAAAAAAACTGATTTGATTGATACTAACATCTAAACATTGCATCAATTTAATTTATATCTTAGTCTGTCTCAGTAATATGTTTCTCTTGATCATTTTTCACCACTGTGTTCCCAGTAGGTCAGTGAGCCTGCAGCCATGTCTGACCTTAATAGCCCAGACAGATTTGTCCAGCGGATGGTAGAGCTTGAAACAGAAACCGTCCTTCTTTGAAGGTCTCTCGATCAGCTTGCATGCACTGAGGAGGATGGTGCCCACCCAGTGGTCTGTTTTGGGGGTCTTATAAATCAAGAGAACTCCAGGCTTCAGGGCACACCACAACTTGGTCCAACTCTTTAAAGAGCCTCGGATCTAAAGAATGATGAGGGATGAGAAGAGATCATTTTAGGATAATAACACGTAGGAAAGAAATATGATGCACAAAACACAATGGGAATAAAATGTAAATTGGAAAACAAAAATCTTCCAAGCAGCAGAACTGTTCAAGTGTTGCACAAGTGTTTGTAACAAATAAGGTTGTGATGAAAATGTCTAAATGACAGATGATAGATAAATGTCATAACAGTTTGTCTTGTTTGACAAAATCCACGCACCTTAAGCCAGTTTGCCATGATGACAACACTGGGGTCCTTTAGTGCAGTGAACAGTTCTTTAGCTGCCCGTTTCTTCTCCGTCCTGTAATTCTGCTTTTGGACCTGAGAGACAAAAGACACACATGAATGAGTCATCAGTCTCAGTGGTGACTGGTGTGAAAGGGCCACTAGGTGGAGGCAGAGTCAAACACAATACTTGCATTCATACAGACATCCTGTTGCCTCTGGTTTTCAGTAACATGATTCATTATTTTATGCTGTATAAAGGGGTACACAGTAAAAATATTATTCATGGCCATGTTTAAATAAAAGATCCCAAATGGCTTGTGTACATTCGACCCACTGAGCGCAGAGTGAGCTAAACTAAACACACGTTGATGCTCAACATTTCTCACAGTCATACCAAGCGAGGAAGGGACGTGTCATGTACCTTGAGAGACTCCTTCCGAGCCAGCTTCTCTGTGGGGGAGGGACACTCCTTCTCAACACCATTAAACATCCTGGACTCAGACTTCAGGAGAGAGCAGAGAAGATGATCAGATGGGATGAAGAGGGGGGAGATAGGATATAAAACAAAGAAACATTTGCTGTATAAATCTGATTTAAAAGTAGTTTAATGATGATTATGATAAATTAAGTGTCCTGCAATAAGTGTTAACTTGTTTGATTTGCTTGCATTATAGGTAGAATATTATTTAATTGTTCCCTTTGCCACAGAGCACATTTGTGCTTTGAGTGAAGCAGGTGGGCGGCCCCTCAGTAAAGCCACTTAGCTGGAAGTCAGTTCTGCTGTTGTGACCACAAACCCACCGACTTCCTTGGTTAGAGAGCAAAGGGAAATGACTGCTTTAGGGTCTCCACTGATCACAGATCAGAATCTCACTCGGTATGTGTTTTCACTGTCTAATATGAATTTACAAAACCACCTTTTCTGTGTGCCCATAAACAAAATGACTCAATATTATTTGGTGAGCCCACATAGGCACTTAGGCTGATCTGTTTGTGTTAATAGACGTCATTCTTTAAGCTTAGTAAACCAATGCGATCTCAGTCTCCTTTTGTCTTATCAGGGCTTCCATGATGGAAAATAGGGCAAAAGGCCACGGATGCAGTTGCACATGTATACGTATAAATAGGAAAAACTGCAAGATGGAGACAAAGCGACGAGAGGATAAGAGACGAGACAAAATGAGATTACACAGGTTGCCAGTGGAAACCTTTATTGACCAGTCATAATAAGTATGATTAAAGACTGGAAACAGATTGTTAGGACTAACACAGCATAAGCAAGTTAGGCAGCGCTGGGACAATAAATGCCTGAGCTGCCAAATAAATGGCTTGTGGTGCTACAGACACAGCTCCCACCATGGCCCTAACATATAACAATGTGTTGTTGTGTCATAAAAAGGTTAGTTACTCCTATTTTCGTAAGAGTTCTATTTTTACCAAATCAAAGAAAAGTTGCCCTGATGTTAAATGACTTCCTCTAAAATTAAGGCATCAACAATTTTAGGTCAGTTCATTTAAAAGTCCTGTTTGTGTTTTAGGTTGTTCATACTCTGGTCGATGAGAAGAAAAGGAATGATCACAGTATACAAAGGGTGAAGGCTCCGTGCTACAGAGAAGTGTTTAGGAGCCAACCAACCACGTACTGTGTTCTTACCGTGCTGCCTGGTGATTGGGCAGGACTAAGTTCATTACTCAGCATGGAGAGGCCGTTCCTGTCTGTCTCACTGCCTGGTGGGAACCCACAACACACATCACATACAAATGAACTCAGTGAATCAACCTGCTGACAGACAGTTAAAGCATGGCAGCCCAAGAAGCACCTAATAAGCAGCAGCTGAGGTTGGTGGATTTTCATCCGAATCAGTACAGTGAAACAAAGTCTGCTGGGATCCACCAGCATATGTCATTAAAATATCTGATTTTTTCCTATTCACATCCCACGTGTCTGCTTTGACCTCTTGGGTTGTTTACCTGGGCTGAGGTCATAGAGATCGTTGTCTCCTCCATAAGACAAGTTCCGGGTGAGGGTGCGGGGGTCAATTTTGGGTGGGGAGGTGGCGTTGGGGCACAGAGAAAACCTCCGATGGAACAAATTCTCCTCCTTCATCCTGACAACCTGCTCGTCCTCTGCAGGGGGAGAAGCACAAGGGGAAGAGAGGAGGGAAGAAGAAAATTCAGATCAAAAACCAAAATATTTCAAATATTATTCTGATATGTTCAAATATTAGAGTTTATAAACATTTCAATGATGTAATTCATCCTCTAATCGTGTTTTCTCTCCTGAATCTGATTGTTGTTGTTTTCTATCTCAGACTCTGGGCTCTCAAATGCCATCCTAGATCTGTGAATCTGGACCCCCACCTTCTCTCTTCACTCCTACACTAACAAAGACCCCGACTGTATGAGGACATGTCAGCCTGTCAACATAATGGCGCTGTGCGTGGCAGTGACAGGCGGTTCAGACTGCACATTGTTAGAGTATATGACACACAGAGGCCCCACCAAGTCCCAGTGTCCACAGAGACTCACTGTCCAAGATCGACACCCACCGACTTTACCACTACTTGTCCATCCTCCACATCCTCTGCTAAATGACTTCACTCAAAAGACAAATAATGTTCGTCTTCACTCGACGAGGAGCCAGTCCACAAATAAAGCACTCAACAAAAGGGGGAAACGCAGCCACTGCAGACGTGTGCATGATGAAGCTGTGGCTCTGCAGCTTCCACCGTGCTGTGGTCAATTTGCAGAGGTGAGTGCATGAGTCATATTTTAAGGTCACCCTGCCCACATCAAGTGGAAAAAAACATGTTCATGTTCACACACACGCACGCACGCACGCACGCACGCACGCACGCACGCACACACACAGACAGACAGACAGACAGACAGACAGACAGACAGACAGACAGACAGACAGACAGACAGACAGACAGACAGACAAGACCCTCTGACTTGCAGCCTGCAGACCAGTCTAAATGTCTTCAACATCAAGCAACAGAGAGTCAATTTTCATCATCAAAACTGATCTACAAACTGAGAAAAACTTCACAGGAAATCATCACGTTGTACATGAATCAAAAGCTTCCACAAAAGGTCAAGCGTGTGTCCTGCTGCAAATGACCTTCGCCCTTTTTGACCATCATATCGCAGCTTAGATCAATCCCTCTTTTCAGCTGTGTAAACACTGAAACCAAGCAGGAAAACACATACTTTACTTGAGACTGCATGCTCATTCAGAGCTTTACAAGTCTTCTGTGAGGATGTGTTGTTAACATGTTTTATTTTTTTTCATGAGGCACACTTCGCCCCTATATTCCAGTTTTTACCTACTAACAACTTTTGAACTATCCATACAACTGCATCACAGCTTTTTCCGGACAGATGATTATGCTTTTTCAAACAGGTGGTGAGCTGATCATTGAAAATCAGAGCTGACGGCCAAACACTGTTATCACCTGGGGACTGTCTTGACGCACACAATGTGCTCTGCTCTGATCAATATAATCCTGTTCATTTTCTCTCAGAACAAAAACACACACACAGCAGTGGAGACCCTCTGACTCGCAGCCTACAGACCAGTCTTGCCTACAAGTCCTCAATTACAACATCAGAGAACAGCGTGTTACATAAAATTCATTCATAGGAGGAGTGTTCACAGACTGATTCATCTTTTTAACTCTCCCACATTTTTCAGCTGTGATTACAAAGGTGCAAGTGAAGTGTTTATGCCAGTAAGTGATAGAGATGAAACATGTGGGTTGACAATGACCTGAAACCGAAATTGGAAACCGCATGTGGTGCTGCAGGAGCTGCAGTGGTTAGAAAATGGTACCCTCCCTCTAGAAGTATGAACATGTTCGTATTAAAAATACACGGAACACTCACATCCGTGTACTCGTCACACCACTCCCTGCTTCCCTCTGTGACTCATTCTCTCAACCGCCACACTCTCCTCTCTTTTCTGATCTTGCAATCTCCTCTGTGCATTTCTTCTTCTTGCCCTCTGCTCTTTTGTCCTTTCAAAGAGCTCTAGCAATGGAAAACCAAGATATGAGTCTGAAAAGGTAAATTTATTTCTCTTCGAAAAAAGGAGCCTTATTTGTCCTTGAGGGGCAGGTCTATAAATAGCCTTCTATTGCTGCAGTGCATGCGTGTATGTGTAGCACAGGGCTGAACCCTGAGTGGGGTGCAGGCTGCATGGAAAATTGCTTGAGGCATTAGCATTACACATCAGTGCGCACAATGGACCGCCAAACTGTACAGACGGACGCACACGTACACACAAAATCCATATATCAGCTACAATACAGGCTGGTCAAAATGTGGGCAGACACACAACCTGACAGGACAAACCAACCACAGCTGGTTCTCACAGCTGCAGGGAAAAAGACTGTGTATGGGATGAGCACATTACGCAGTCTAGACTGAGCACGGGTGTGGCATCCATTGCCGACTTGTGTTGTGTGTGGGCCTGTTAGTTAAGGATATAGAGGACCTGACAGTAGTGTTTGGGTGTGTGTGTGTTCTGTATGCACAGAACACACACACACCCAAACTCTGCATTATCTGCCGTGTTGCTGCAAACCAGGAGGATTACACATGCACATGATGTAGCGCCAAGGAGGAGAGAAAAATATGCTTCTCTCCAAATAGCCAATCCCTGCAGCAGCGGTTGGAGCAGGCCGCATTCAGTGCGCATTACACACAAACACATGCGGATAAATGCACAGAACACACACACATTAGAAGTTGTGCTTTAATTAGAGACCGCACCAAAATAGTTACGTGTGTGAGAGAGAAAGCATCACATTCATTCACATCTGTGGGTGTGTAAATGTGTGCGTAACAGTCTGCCTCTCACTGCAAAGCACTGCCCGACTGAGTTCAGTGTTCAGTGCTGTGTAATTCCCACACTCAGCAACAGCCACAGCAACACTCCTTTCAAGTCATTCATTCAAGTAACAATCTGCAATAAAATAATCTGTTTGTGATGCTAAATATATGCTGGGTGCATGAACACGATGTTCTTCTTACAGGAGATCAATAGTTAAAATATTAACACGGCATGATCAAAATTAAATGAGGACACACTGAGTGCTTTTTCATGTCTAGAGATCCATCTTTGGCTGCTGTGAAGTCAGAGATGCAGTGTGTTTAATCTGGAAGGAATCAGTGGGAATGGAAACTTATCTTTGATATCAAAATTCCACAGAGATAGATGATTCGGAACCTTATTAGTGTGGCCATAATAAGTATCAGTGTTTCCCATTAATTATCTAGACTGTGGCGGACTACCATATTCAAATTTGTCTTGCCCCGGTTTCATTGTCACCCACTGAAATGTTTTTCATGGAAGAGATCTGTGACTTTGTATTTCGCTCCATTGCATAGCTGTGGCAATCCGGAATGTTGAACCCCGAAACCGCAATAAATTTAATGAATTATTCGGGAAATATTGAGTTCAAATAATAAAATGGAAATAATAGAATAACTTTTTGTGACGTGTTTGGGAGGAAAACTGAAATAAAAGGAACCTCTGTTATTTTCTCTGTGAGTAAGAAGATAAGGTTTGTAGGGACACATTTTAAATCAAGAAGAAAATGTGAGAATGGGAATCTTAGGAGAACTAACACATGATTTTGCTTAAAGTCATTAACCTTGCCCGACCTTATTTCAACATGGAAACACAGCAGGCAATCGTTCTCCACCTCAACTTTCAGACCTACGTGCTCACAGCACATCAAGTTTGCCCAGCTACGCCAACATTAACTTCATCCGTGCTACACAGGTGCTAGGCTAATATTTACCCTGTGATAGGAACCTCTTGTGGAAAAGATAATAGTGAGGTAGCAGCATCAGAGCGGTCAACAACACGCATTCCTGTGTCAAACATTAACCTTGATCTTTCGAAGGAAGGACAGATAAAACAACAACAATAACACCATGAGACCTGCTGTCACATGGCACACACTTGTTTCTTAGTATTCTCTAAAAGACGGGAGGAAGGGAAAACAGATGACGTGTCTGGAAATAAACATGTTCTAACCTGTACATTGGTGACATGCTTGACTGATCTAACTTGATCAAGTCTCTCTGGGATACAAGGATTGGCTTCACATAAACATTTCCACAAACAGTCAACCACTGTATGAGACTCTGGCTGAGACACAGTGTACTTAATTGATTGAGTACACATACATGTGACACTGGAGCCTTGGGGAAATCTGGTTTTGGCAGTAGCCCTTAACTCCATGACCCCGTTTCTGCACCGACACAGCCCCAGAGAGGAAAAGAGGATCCTTTCAGATTGACCTGGTGTGGACAAACTTTTCTCCTCATAAAAACTTACACTAACATCAGTGCAGCTTTTTCAGTCAACACAACGGCCAGTCTATTTATACAGACTATGCTGCTTTACCGGTTTCTCATGTTCAGCGTCTCTTTAATTAGTGTGGTATTCTGCATTTGTGACATCAGAGTGAAAAACTTTCTTTAAAAAAAGAAAGAAAGAAAATATAAAAGACCAAACCCTATTTTTTGTATGTAAAGAATGTGGACGACTTCTCAGTGCTCATGGTTGCCTGTTATCTTCCAGGCTATGGATCTATTTATAATGAGTAAAATCAGGATATTTAGCTTTTAAATTGATGTGGAGGCATCTGATTAAAATTTGAAAATTAACATTCTTTACCCACCTCACTTTTTTCATTATAACTTGTAACTGAGCAGTTCCCTCGAGCTAAATTATATATAACAAGAAAAGAAAGAACAAAAAATGCCGCTCTGACACACAAACACATACCTGACAAATACATTAAGTGACAGCTGGGCGTGAATGTGGCTTCGACTCAAAGAACCTCCCCGACGTGTGTACGTGTTTATCTTCATGTACATGCAGCAGTATGTGTTTGGCTTATGTGTGAGAGTGTAAGAGCCTTGCAGCATCAAGCCAGCTGTTGCTAATATGATGACACAGATTAAGTCCAGACACTCCCTCCATCTTTCCATCGCTCCCTCTATCCTCCCTTCAGCACCCCCAACCCTGTTAGCCCCCTGTCTCCAGTGACGACAGGACTAATGGACTGCCATATGACCTAGATTTACACCAATAGGCTGCTGCCATGTACAGTGTGTAAATCAGTGATGAAGAAAGCAACCTGCTGTAGACTACTGAAAAATAACAGTTCAATGGGGACAGTGGGTATCTGCATGAAAACAAGATATTTATTCTCCCATTCGCTCAAGTCCAGTGCATTTCAAACTCTGCCTACGCTGCTGCTGTGGCAGGTTATTTCAAGACAATGTTTTTATCATCGCAATGTTCACCTCTTCTGTTTGCTGGTACAATTTCCCTTTAAAATAAGAATTCCACAGAAGTTAGTTGAAAATTATGGTTTTGTGCAAATTAATCATCAAAGAAAAGTGAGAAAGACAATTATTAATTTTGGTGCCAAATCAATTATGCCAAAGTATGAAAACACTGTGAAAATGCATTAAAATTCCATCCTTTAACACAAGCTGAACCTGGGGTTGCCATTGTATGTGTAATGTTTATAGAGGCTATGTAAGTTTTTGCTTTTGCTACAGAGCCAACATTAGACTAAACGATGGTAAATTTATCAATCCAGCCAGAAACCTTGTGGCTTCAGCATCAAAGTTTAATCCTTTTTGCCAAGAACTCTCTGTAGCGATAACCCGCTAGCCCCGGCGACCTATCACATCACATTCCAAGTAGCCCTGTTCAGTGAATGTATAACTTCTTGCTTTGTAGACTCAACAATGTCTAAAGCTCTTGGTCTGCGACCGCAACCATCATCCGCTCCAGCAATAAACCATGTTTAGCAGCAGAGAAAACGTGTGTATAGCACATTGAAGCACTATGCGTAAGAATAGAAGCATTACATTAAGAATATGGGTCAACACATTGGCACAGTCAACCAGGGCAAGTGTGTTCATTCACCTCGCGTTAGATCATAAAACTTTTATAACACTGGCCAAAGGTCAGTTCCAGCAAATATATACACAACTACTTTGACTAAACTGAAGCAATAAAAAAAAAAATCACAACGGTTACATATCAACATGTGTTACAACCTATAAAAAAAATGGGAGCGGTAGCCTTGAAAACTGTTAATGACTACTATTTTGAAGATGTTTGTTATCGATAAGATCTATAAATCTTCAAAGAAACAAATGAAAAGACCAAAACTAATGTGAGGACATGAAGTAGACAGAACTAGGTCTGCTGTTACTGTTTTAAAAAAAGAGACACGTGGTCTAATTCTGTGACTCTGTGGGAGGACGTGTGGTTTAGTTCTATTCTGAGTCATGTGGAGGGGTGCATGTGTATTTTAAGGACCTCAGATGGAGAAAATGCCTTCCAGCCAGACATCCCATTTGATCTTCCTTTAAATAGGAAACACCTTTGTTCTGTGGGAGCTGTGGTGGTCAACATCCACCCTGTTACAACTAGAGTGCCCCTGCATAAGACTGGAGTAATTCATGCAACTGCCCTGCATGCTGCTATTATATGTCCGTATTTTGTTCCTGCCCTCAAGTTTTTACTCACCCAGTGGAGCACTTCAGCTTCTAAGTAGTCCACGAACATTTGAAGAGGTTATCCCAAGTTCTTGCCCAACTGCAACCCGAGTATGATGGTCCACAGCTTTTTCAATTCAGACGAGTGCCTTCACTTTACTTTGAGCTTGAGGAGACACAACCTCCCTCTGTACACAGAGGCTTCTGGAAGGAGCAATGTAAACAATTGCTGTAAATGAGACATTGGGTTCCCTACAAGGGCTGGAAGAGATCCTGGTTCAAGGCAGAGGGTGAAAAGAAGGGGTTGCAAAGACTTTCCGAATTGTATGTGAAAAAAGAGCCAGAGAAAGAACTACATCAGAACACTATAGCCGTGTTCATAGACGTGCTCGAAAAAAAATCCTCTGCATTATTCAGGCGAGAGGTGGAGGAGCTGGATGCGTCAGACGGACATGACGTATTAATAACTCCACTGCAGAAATCACGTGATCGTGTGTTTACAGCACCAGAACACCGCTGTCGGCTCTTATCATCACAAACTCTCTTGACATCCTCATTGGTGTCTTCGACGTCTTACACTGCTTTTTCACCAGAAGATACTGTATTTGTTTTCTTTATTTTTGTGTCTGTCGTGTATTAGAAGCCCCATCAACCCCCCACTCGCTCGAGCACAACAGGGGATTCCCTTCTGTGCTCTCACATTGACCGGATTTCTACGGACTTTACACTAAGAGGTCAGGCGGATTAAGTCTTTAGAAACGATGGAGCATCCCACTTGGATGTTTGCGTTCACATGTGTAAAAATAAGAAGGAACTGCAGGGTCCAGTGCATGTTTGAAAGCAGCTTATGTATGTTATTATGCAAATACCAAACAGGATTCCCTTCTTGGATCTCTCACTGTCAACCTTAGCCTCTAGTGCATGTGTCCATGTAACCTGGTCACGTTCCTACATTAAGGCCTTCGCTTTCTGTTACAAATAATTCCAATGAACAAATGTTGACCATGCACACATGCTATAATCTGTTCATAAATACATCAAACTCACTGCTTAATTCGCAGCAGTTTTCATTTAAAATGTAACAGTATAATTTGTTTATATTCTTTCACAAGACATTTATTTAATTTACATTAAATAATTTCCCAAATTGGGATCAATAAAATATATCTATCCATCTATATCTGTTTTCATATCTAATCCTCACAAATCCACAGACTAATACCTGATAGAGAATCAAGCTAGTCAGACAAAAAACAACCAAGTTCAGATGTCTTCATTACTGTTCTGATGAAGCAGACATGTCACCCTTTCAATAAATAGACTGCAACATCGCTTTTTAAAAATGACCACCCATTAAGGCAGCTTATTACCTCTGCCTCTTTAATACATGGACCTTCTTTTCGTTGCAAAATAACTCAAGAAAAAAATCACTATACAAAAGCAGCCACATTATCTGAAGAAAAGTCTTAAAAATCACGAATGCAGCTCTTATTTCTTTTGACAGACTTCAGATTTGTGATTATAAACCTCATGAATGATTTGTTCACATTTGGTTTCACAGAAAACCTTTGAATTAGAGAGTAAGTCCCCAGCCACACACTGGAGTGGAGTTTGACCTGACAGATCAAGCCAGCTGGCTGTCTATATGGCTGGATCCAGGCCAGGGGTAGCTATGTGTGAGAACCAGCCTTAGGCAAGCCGAGCTAGGCTGAGCTATTGGCCGAGAAGTGGTGCCAAGCATGCCCTCTTTGTTTACATCCAAATGTAACAACGGACAAGGACACACTGACACATTTATATATACACACAGAGAGAGAAGATAACTAAACATCAGAGGACCTCAGCTCTTTACTTTGAGAGGCTGTAGCCATGACTTTCACTTGCACTGACACCTCCTCTCTTCTGGTTTCTTTTTTTCATGTTGCTTCTCCTCATGGAGCATTAAGCACACAAAGTACGGCACCACTTTAACACACTTAAGGACACTCTCTCAGTGTCAGTGGAGTGAACCTGAACAGAAACACATCTTAAAGCTCTTGATGTACGAATGTCAGCATCTTCATAGTGATTTCGAAGTACAGCACATTCATGGACTGCGGTGCAATTAAAAAAAGCACACGCATCTAACAAATTAACATCAAGGTCATAGACTAGGTAAACTCACACAAATAACAAGTCTGAAGGTTTTTGAAATGAATGACAGTTCATTGCAAACACGCTCTGTTTACTCATAGTTGTACAGCGGTAGTTATTTTCTAAAAAACATTTTTATGAACAACAGCAAGCAGAGAGGCCACAAACTGAGGAGTCGTGTTTGATTCAGACGCACCATCAAGTTAATTAGTTGTAGCTGAAACAACAAACTAGCCTATTTGTTATTTCACCAGACGATGCTGAAGACCAGATAAAAATGTGAGACTGAGGCTGAATACTTTCTACACTGCTTTACTAAGGCTAATTAATGAAAGACAGGAAGAGAAAAAATTAGCTTGTGTCCGCTTAGACAAACAATGCTAATTATTTTTGCTAAAGATTATAAGCATCGGATTTTTTATTAAAAAGTAACCCCATCATAGCAAACCCAACCGTCATGGTCAACAGCGATTTACTGTCAGTTTTCATTGTCTGTGTATGTTTGAGAACATGGCAGTATGTCACTGAAACAGTAAAACTTACTAATCTAAGAGATTTAATGCTCGAGCAGTGCCCAGTGCCTCGTCTACCTCGCCGTCAGCTCTAAATGCCACCACTGCATGTCCACTCCCAAAGCTGAAAAAGTTAGGGCAAAAAAGCAACGTATCAATTATACATAAGGGCTATGCAAATTGGATTCTCGGCTACACTTCAAGTAACAGCAGTGATTTAAAGGCCCTGTTCCACCCTGACATGGCCTTTTTATAGAGCTGAAAAGCTCTGTGGCAGAGAGGGAAAGAATAAGCTGCAGTGTTTGCAGAGGAAGAGCAACAGATGTAGAAGAAAGGAAGAGAAAATTAGCTTTTGTCTGATTACACCAACACAGGTTAGAGAATGGATAAAATGTGGTCCCTAGGGTACTGAGTGAGGACAGGGCAGGCGCTCCTCTGTCTGATATGAGACAGGCGCTGTGAGGAAGATGTCTGCCAGCAGAGGCCGTGAGGCTGCCTGTCCTCACTGGACAGACAGAAGGTCATTAAGCAAAGGATAATAGATGACAAGGTGTCGAATAAATTATTTTAATTAATGATGCTAAAGCAAAGAGCAGCCAAGTGGGAGGCATGGGGTTGATGCTCATTACAGACTCCTCAGGCTGTGATATCCCATTTAATCAATGACCAGCTGCCAGATATTTACAAATTATGACTTCTATGATCAATATCCTGTCTGTCATTCATCCTGCACACCGTTCAAATTGGAATAGAAATCCTGCGGCCCTCTATATATAAGAGGTATTAATCTTGAACAAACAACGTAGCCTACACCGAAGCTATACAACCTTATGAATAAACAATCTAGGGAAAAAACAAGATCAAGAGGAAAATAAGCAAAAGGCTAGAGTTCCTTTTAAGTTTTGAATTGTATTCAAGTCTGAGCTATTATACAAACATACAGTTTTTTTCACACAAGGTTGGTGGAAGTTGGCGTCTAGATAGAGATAACATCTACTGTATATTTTCTGCTGCATTTTCATTTTAGGTTATAGAAAATACATTTCAATATCATAAGAAAAGTTGTTAATTTAAAATTCAAAAGATTTAAAAGATAGTTTTCAAGTCCCTGTGAAAGGCAAAACACTTAAAACATGTCCCCCTGAACAAAAAACCTTAAAGCTTACAGTCAGACACATTTTGAATGGAAAGAAATGCATGCCATTATTAAGAAAAGTACAGCAAAAGAGATTGCACCTTGTCAATGCAGCATGAGCAGGCAGATGCAAATTACCAAAACTTTGAATTGTATCGACTAGAATCACCTCAATGAAACTGGTGTCATCCACAAGTTGACAACCTCCTCCCACCTGCGATCTCAGCATGGGTCTCCTTCCCAGTGAGGGACGGTGAAAGATGGAACAGATTTAGCTTCACACCAGCTCCACTGCCTGCCCGGCCTCACTTATCCTGGATAAAGAAACTCTTTAAAAACTAAAAGTTGGCTGTGCAGCGGACTGCTGGGTGCTCTCATACCCGGCATGAATTGATACTGCCACATCGAGACTCGAATTGTAAAGCATTTAATGGAAAGTAATTGGGTCAACCTGCTAGGAGTGCAAGTTCTGCTCTTTGTCCCAGCAGCCACTTGATAGTCCTGTCACAAGCCTGCTAAAGGAGCTAAATTAACCTAATGTAATGTGGCTAGACTTCTTCTGAAGATCTAATGACTGAACTGTTCTCATTGTTCCTCCAGCGTTTTATCTTCATTAAAACAAACAGCCGCCATTTATACCATAAATAAAAATGCACAGAGAAGTGTGAACTAATTAATGGAATTAGTTGTATGAGGGTTAAGTTGTACTGCCTCTCATCACCAGGAGTCTGTTAGCACTTTGAAGCAGATTTTAATTCATATATTAAATCTTTTTTTCTATAAGGAATATAATATAATATAAATATAAAGAATAATATATTTCAAATAGTTACCATAGATTATAACAATTCATAAGGACTGGTATGTTTGAAAGAAGTCAAAAACAAGCATAGGATGTGTTTTTAACAGCAAGAAAGGGAAATTTGTGTCACTGTCTGTCTTCAAGTAACGATAATTAATAGTTTTGGTCAACATTTCACAAAGCCTGTCCAACATAAATAAACATAAATATCACTCTGGCTCCCTCAGAATTGACCTCATAAAATTACAATTTGCTTTTCTGATCAAAAGAGGAAGCTGGAGACTGGAGTTATACTTAACTCATTATAGGGGATATTCAGCATCAGTAACATTCCCCATAATGTATTCTGCCTGACAACCAATTTGGATTACTGTTCAGGCTCTGAATGTATGAATACTATTTCATCAAGTGGCTCGAGGCTAACATTATGTAAGACCATATGGACCTCAGCTAATATAGGGTATGACCCATAGATCTCATTGTTCCATCTTATATTGAGTAATGTATTGTATATTTAATTGCTCTTTTTATAACTCTTTGTGTTTACAGTGTTGCTATTTCATATTTCCTGAATTTATCCTTTTTGTTGCTGCAAGTAGGAAAATGTCCTTGTTGAAGAGCTAATAAACACAATTGATATATATCTATTTATATTGTTATTCCTTTGTACAGCAAACCAAGGACACGGAAATCAAGCTTTTAGCTATAAGTATCCACTATTTGGCTACTACAGTTTTAACATTACAGCGTAGAAGAAAAAATACTGAAAACGGCTACAGTCAAACAGAAGCTCAAGACAAAGGAACAGACATTCAGGTGATGGTTGGTGTGTGTGTGTGTACCTAGCAGCAAAACTTAGGGTTGAATAGCTGACACAAACAAAGCACAGCCAGAGTGATTCACTGCTGATGTCGGAGAGTGGACATGAGAGAATATAAGACCCATGCTGTGCCAGAGGATATACTTTTTTTAAAATTCTATTCCTAGTGACTGGACACAACAGTGTGTGGACAATGTGGAGGCTTATTCATGGAATGTAAAACAAGATAAGGGAGCTATGTAACCAGTCGACAAGGAGATAAACTGTCAGGCATTTATGTCTGTTATTTTACTATCATAGTAAATCAAATAGTTGGAATAACCTGATGAGAGTAGCCTGGGTTAAAGCTACTCGCTGCAGGTTGAGACGTATAACCTGGTTAATGAGTAATTTGCTGTTAAACCTAATACGTCTATTCCTACGCCCATATGCCAAGATAAACAGCTTGAGCAAGGCGGTTTTCAAACGCTTCCTGACTGATATAAGCAGGCAAGTGGTTCTCTTTTTCACAACTGCCACAGTACAGCCAGCTACCATCTCAGGGTTGGAAGGAATAGTGAAGTACTGACGTTAGCACAAGGTTATACCTAAAGAACAGACCGTTTGATAACTGTGTCACTCTGATTCCTCCTTACCAACAGTAAGAAGGATAAATCCATCTGACTAAGTTTCCATCTTCATGCCATGTGGACAGATGTGCTTAGCAGCTGACTGTCTAGTACTGGCCGACATACAAAAAAAGACTGGTTCACTTATCCTTCCAGCAGAGACCAAAAACGCACAGCGTAATAAGGATGGTGGGCTCAAAAAAGGAACAGCAACTAGTCATTACCCTTTTTCTGCCACTGTATAAAAGATCAACACGTAGTCCAGGCAAACTGCTGGGTATGCAGCTTTGAGGATCTCTCTGAAGTATAATTCTGTAGCCAACTGTCGTTGTGCAACCTCAAACATTTACTCCCTTCTAACCCAAATGAACCTGACACACCCTGTAAGCTGCAGAGGTCTGTCGGACCGGCAGCACACAACTGCAACTCACACGGACAAGCAAAAGACACTAAAACAGCCTTGCGGTGCAGCACTTAATCAAACAGCTCTAAGCACCTATGTTAAAATCTAATAAAACCTGGCATAAACACAAAGTACATCTATTTCACACCTTAAGAGACATGCTCTAATTCTCTCTTCTGCTCAGAAAGTGAGTTATGCCTCCTGGCAGCCCTAGGTGAAAATGTGCTCTTATTTATGTCAGTTTGAAATTAGACTGATTAAACAGGTCTACAAATCCAATCTTAACCTCTAACTCTAGCATATGAGTGACACAAGCCTTTTAATTAATTGAAGCTTGCAGACAGCTAACCCATTTAATTAAGCATATGTATTATTAAGACATTAAAGAGGGGGCCAACAGGTGAAAGCTCAGCTTACCTTTCACATGAGCCGCAGGAGACACCGCATCCAGGATCCTTTGTGGGTGCAGCCTGTCTCACCTGCAGAGGTACAAAAGTAGGAGAAAGGTTTCACTCTTACTGACACAGTACAAACCGCCTTACTCCCAGTGTCTCCTCTTCCCATGCTCCTCCTGTTCACACCACTATGCTAAGGAGAGCAGGACCCCACCCATTCCCAGTCCTAAGGGAGCCGCTGACGTCACCCTGGGCCAAGTGCATAATCTGTTTGCCACCTGACACACACACCACCCTCAGATAGTAGCAGCTAGTCACCAGCTACTGGAGATTTGGGGCAAAAGAATGACTTGAACGATCATGAATCCAAATAAATGAAGAAGAAAAAACAGTTTAGCTGGTAGCATGTGAAATTATATTACGTGGTAAGAAACAGGATTCTATTCATTGTGTGTTTGTTAAGTCAACAGAAACACACCAATGATTACAAATAACCATATCCAAACAATGAGAGCTAAGACACACTACCACATTTACACAACATTACTGCAAAGGGTAACACTAAACAAATACACACCTTGGTACGATATGTATCCAGAGTTACTGGAGGTATCTGACTCCTGCGTGACAGTATAACGTTCATATTAAAAGATCATGATTGTTCATTTAAATGTGGTCTGTCATTCTAATCAGTACTTGAAATATATTGTTAGATTTAATAATTGTGAATTCATCATCCCATTGTGGCCTTTTGTTTTTCCTTAAAATGCCTCTTGAGAGAGAGAACAATGCATTCTCCAACAGCTGGAGTGTGAGATAATCATCAAATTCCAAAACATAAAGCACATCAAATCATACAACAGTATGCACACAAACACATATACCCCTAATACACAACATACACATTACATAGTCACAACTTTATTTCAGTCATGTACCAATATGAAATGAGTTATAATAGTAGTAAAAAAAAAACTTGTATCTCTGTGGCAAACCCCTCAGCTTCCCCGACAAGAAGCCAACAAGTGTTAAATGGGTTGGGTATCTTGGAGGAACCTTTGCCTTTAAATCCTATCGCTAAGAAAAGGAGGAAGCCACAACACTTGAGTATGTCTAACCTAAATCAGAAGTGAGCTGAGAGAGAATCCTAGAGTTGACGGCGTTTGAGGGACAAAGACAAAGAGGAGAGGCGGTGCTGAGGAGACGGAGCCAAACGGAGACAGCAACAAGAGGAAAATATAAAGACATGGAGGAGAGGGGGATAGGGGAGGTGAGGATGGTCCCAGAGGGCATGGCATTATCAAAATAAGAGAAGACAGATTTTTATGACATGACACACATACAAGAATGTATATAAAATGTAAAATTGGTGCAGGAAAAAAGAGAGAAATCTGAAGGAAGACAATATGACCCAGGGTGTGGCATGATTTGGATGAATGAACTTTGTCCAAATTTTCATACACACACTGCCCTACATTCCCTCACTGAGACCAGATGTTTAAGTAACTGTTCATAAGGGATGAACCACATGCCATTTAGAAACCTTTCATTCAATACAGAACTGAAGACCGGAGGAAAAGTGCACAGCATTGGCTCAAGAGAGTCAGTGTTCAGAACTATAATTTGGTTAAGAGACCTGTGGCGCCGTCTTTTACTTTTACATTTTTTCTTGTAGCTAATAGCAAAGGAGCCAGATTAAACTCCGAAAGGGGACAATTAGCCACACTAGCTCTGCATATTGAAATCTATACGGGGTGAAACACTGCCACATGCATATTGCATAACCAGTGCTCTGCGAGCTACTCTCCAAACATACAACCAAGTCACATTTACATCAGAGAACTGTCAGCTCGCCAACTTTCCCTGCAGAGAGCCAGGACTGACTCCCAGGAGTCCAGGCCAGTGCCTTTCCCACCGATTTGCAGTTGTGTCTCTGGCTCAATTAGGGAAAACAACACAAAGGCCATGTGCTTCAACTGAGACAATTGTAGTGGTGAGAAAGTCAGGCAAAATGGATACTAACTAATGACTAATAATCTTTGGGCTACAGATTTTTGCTATGAGTTGCAGATATACTTGTACTTTGTAAGGATGCATATAATGTTAATGTGGTTTCGAGCTACATACATATTTTCATCGCATCTCATTGTCCAATGTTATGTTGTGCATTAGAAAAATCTAAGTCATATATACCAACCAACTGACCAAAGTTAGCACAGAGTTTGATACTAGGGCTGAATTACTGTATTTGTTAGCCTCATGTGGCACTACCAAAACTGGGAGGTCTTTGGAGCAACTTGTTTTTGCGGAAACCAGCCATGAGTAGCCTCATCATTCCATCTGACATGAGACGCTTCACCAAAGAGAACAGCAGTTCCAGCAATAGCATTAGAGAGGTGAGTGTGATATATGTGTTCAGTAATTCAACATGGCCCCAAAACAGACATTATAAATTGAAATGACCCTTTATAGAGGGAAGCTCCACACCACTACTCCAATCCAAGACAAAGCAGACCATAAAATGAATCACTCTCCCTGCATGGATGCAGACAAATTTGACGCCTGAGACACAGACTTTACAGGAAAGCCACTGGGTCTTGGGAAACCACTATTAGGTACACTCAAATGCCTTCCAGACATAAAACACCCTCCTACTCTGCAGTCCTGTTGTCTTTCAACTGAGGGTTCTACTCTGAGTTGATACACTAAAACTAACAACAACTGTTGAACAGGATCCAGCTAAATGAGCCAAACAGTAAACAACAGCAAGGTCCGACATCCCAATACTTTATTCTAGACAAGAAAATGTGACCTAATATAGCAATAACACATTATGACAGATATTTATGAAGTTAATGTCGCAAGTTCAAGTAAAACCCTAACTTCAAGTGAACAACGACAATGTCATTTACCGGGACAAGTATGCCCTGTGCAGCCTGAGGAGCCACATACTGTGAGTAAATGTCACACTGGCCTTTACTCTAGATAATGTACTGTACTGCTGTACACTCATTATATCAGCAGCGTTTTTTTTAGCACTGGCTCAGCCATTTTCAAGTATAAAAAAAGCATTTTGCTGTAAATATAATGACTATTTACATTTATGTTTGCGGATAAGGTTTTTAAACAAGTATGTGATCACCAGGTTTATCATCAAATGTTAGTGAAGAATAATAGCAAAGCAGCTTTTATAAGAGTTCGGTGCATGGAGAGCGAGGACAATGTGTCTTAAAATGCCAATACTATGGTGTGGTTATACTAAACATTACATAAGTTTCTGTTTGCTCCATTCACGTTTATGCTTAACCTCAATTCTCTGTCACTCCCCAATGGGAGTTAATCGAAGACTTAAAAATCAATAGCAGTCAATTAAGTCTCCATCCCCCTGAAAGAGATGTCTGTTCACTAAAGCAGAGTAACATCAACCCAGGACAGGAAAAAGACTGTGAATCCAATCAGATCGACCATCAGTGCACTTCACTGCGTCTATCTGGGTGAAGTAGATAACATAACTTGGCATTTAAAGGAATTCTCTGACATTTTAGAAAAATACACTCGTTTGCTCACATATTGGGAGAAAGATTAGAGGATCAATATTAATTTTATCTGTGTGCGTTCAGCAGAAAATTCAGATCCGGTCTTGTCTGCCTGATTACAAAAGAGCAAAAGCAGATGGCTGGAAGAAAGGAGAGGAATAAGAGAGAGATGGAGAGTGGAGAGATAAAAGCTGAAGAAGTTTCAATGAAGGTTTTTTTTATCTGAGTGATACCATTAGAAAATCATTGTAAAAACATAATTCAAACTGTTTATGGCCACTGCAAGCCTTTTAAAGCCAGCTTTTCCCATACACACGGTGAGCCTTATAGATTTTCAGAGTATAAATTTAAAACTGAAATGAGACAATGATCCGTCCATGCTGGGAAATTCAAGGTCTTTCTTAAAGGTTAAGTTGATGCTTGGTTTCTTAAAGCTGCTTGGCAAGGATGGCTACATTTGAGCACAAGTTTCCTTAGCGTGTGGTTTAGTGCAGTTTCTGCCCCTCACCTGACTACTCCACGGAGAGACACACAAATACAACGCTGAAACTTGAGTGCTCATTCTCTAAGTCAACAACATTGTGACCCTACATTAATGGTGATTAACTGATTTGTTTGAAGCTTATAAAATGTCAGGACAAGAAACCATCAGTAGCCAGATGCCAAAAATTGGAGCCAAGCTGATTCTGTCTCCACAGAGCAACAAGATGACCCTCCAAAGAGGGCTTTAACAGGATGATGTTAAAACCATGACGTAATCAAGCCTCTCAGTATCACCTCTTTCATAATAAAAACTCTGATAAAAGAATGTGATAAAACTACAACAAACCTGCTGCTAACGCAACACAGATAATGCAGCTTACCCCTTGCAACTGAAGATAGGCATTTGACGTGTGGTGTGTGCCTCACAGTGCCAATCATTTTCTGGGATTGTGTACATTACAAAATCGCTCTGCAAGGTCGGCCAGGAAGATAAGGATATGAAACAAATCAGGATATGAAGATCGACATGTGCGTTGAGGCCTCGCAAAAGGTAATTTGTAGAATAATGGATCACTGTTTTGGGGGGGTTTAGAAAACTATACCAGCAAAGTAAAAACACAGGGTCCAGAGTAAAATTGGAAGGTTTCACACAAGCAGCAGCTCCATACGTTCAGCTTGAGATGAGTGAGAGGTGGATATTGATTGCAGAGGCACTAGCTACCGTGAGAATGCTCCGGCAGTAACTGCCTCTGTGAAAAGAAGTGCAGTGGATCTATGGTGTTAAACCTGCTCTATAAATACACGCACCATACACAGCAGACTAAGAACAACGGTCACAGGGTCACGGGGTGAATAGCAAACCCTAAATTTGTGTGTGTGACATAGGTATGTAAGCAAGAGGCAGGATGAGGTGAGGAACACACAATATATATATATATATATATATATATATATATATATATTATCGACCTTAAGAAGAGATGTAACAAAGGTGTAACAACACATGTCAGCATCATGGGTTTATATAGCAAGTAAAATATCATAAATATTAATGAAAGTTTAGTTGAGAGAATCAAATCCATGACAGTGATACGACATGATCCTCAATAACAAAAGATGTCTCAATCAAATGCTAGAATTGTTGGAATCACTCAAATCCCTCCTGCTTGTACAATGGTGACAGAGTGGCAGTTCTTCCCTCACAAACTCTCTTTGACGAACACTGACAACAGTGTGCAGAGAGTACACAACCAACAGGGGACACGTTTTAATTAGTAAAAGCTGATATGGCGAACTGCTGGAAATGTTTGTTTATTTAAAGGGTGACAGCAACACTGAGCACCGGCTAAACCCGAGGAGCTGCAGGTGAATGTTGTCTCAAATGATCTGTTAATGATAATAACCAACATGTCTTAATTTGCCTGAGCTCCAAGTCACTGACCTCTGCGTCCAAATAATGTTTAATATTCACAAAATCTAGTTTTGACTGGCTCTCTATGGACGCTTCATTGGAGTGTAAAAAAGGTAGAAAAGGTATAAACAAAACCTTTATTATGCAGTAGAAAAAAGGCTCCTTAGTCCATTTAGACACAATATGTCACTGCTCCAGAAGCTATTGAGAGGAGTCTGTTGGGCTCAGTTTGAGATCAGGCGGCTGTTGACCTAAAATATTATGATTTTGGTACAGCATCATTGTTATTGTTGTGTTATCCACTGTTTTCGAAGGAAAAACATAGAACTAGTGACCTTTACGTAGCAGACGTAGACTTGAAATCGCTTGTCGCTGATCACCGAGATACATTACATAAGGTAGCATTAAAGTCACACTGCAACCAACATGAAATCTAATAATAGAAAAAGAGTTTCCAGTTTCCGAGGTCTTTAAAAAGGGTAACAGCTTGTCTTTGTCTCACAGCTGTAATGAGAAAAGAAGACGCTGCTTCCCAAGATCAATGTGGGACCGTCACAAAAGGACGGCTGTATCCATACATTACAGGGTGTTAAAGCACCGTCATTAACATAAGGAATAGCTCATATTAAAACAGCTATATTTTGGTCCAGAGTGGGTTTGGGATGACAAAATTCACAGTGATGTAATGTTGCTTGTCAAGTGTGATGTCTCTATGAACAATGTTTGCATTTGGATACTTTATATGGGAGCGTACAGCATATGTCACATTGTGTGCCTTTTTATCCATTTAATGATACAGTCATAAAATGAAAATGTTGGCACTGGCATAGTGACATTCTGAGAGAGAGGAGCCTGTTTTTAGACATAAAGGGCAACGTACAGCTGTAAAGTAACTCAGGCGAAAACATTTTGCAGGACCAAGGGAGGGGAATCTTGGCACAATAAAAGCTGCTAAAAGTGCATTTGCTCTCTGGGGGCAGAGAGACCGATTCAATATGGGGCAGTATTAACCTAGATTCCCCCACTAGATGTTGGGGAAAGCTTAGATCCATTTTCAGCATGAAGCAACAAGTCGAATAAAGCACTTCACATGCAAAAATGCAGCTTAAATAGACCAGAATAACAACAGACAACTCTCCCTCACATGGCCTGTCTTTCCATAGTGTCACAGGTTGAAATAAAAGCTAGAAGAAAGATCAAGCTGATCATTTCTGATGACAAACAATCCTGAAACTGCTCGACTGAATTTAGAAAAAGTAAGAACACCCCTTCCCCAGTTTTGACATCCTGGCACAAGGTGGCTACTTTTCATCAACAATCTTTCTTTTATTATCCTTGTATTCTTTTAATGGATATTAGAGATTTTAATGTAAATAAGGGAGAGAGGGGAGGACGACCTTCGCTACACAATCAGTGTCTTCATCCTCTACACTACCAGGACCCCCCTGAGTGTTTTCTTCTGTAGAGCCACATGTACGGTATGTGGTTGGACATTTTCTGAGAATTCCTCACAGCACAGCATGGAAGTTGGGACATCTGTTGCTGTGTCTTCCCTGCTCTAAAAAGCAGGGATGAAACTGCACTAACAACCCACAGCATGTGAGTCAAACATCACTTCAGATTCTCACCATGCTCTTACCCCTTCACTGACAAAACACTCTCTCGCCATTCGTCAGTCATGACAGGGCAATGCCACAGTTGAAGTTGATAGGCTTAGGGACCAATGCCATTAAATATCCCCGCCTGATTAGTCCAAGGTAGACTGTCACGTGGCATGACCAGACATGCGTGGGTGTTGACACATCACCACTGAAAACCTCCCATCATTAGAAAGAATATGTTTATTATACAGTTCAAGCACATGCACATGCAACTGGATGCTGAGTACAGTTCACTCTTCGGCCACTAGTGTCATATATAACTAGGGTTGTTATTAAAATGTTACACACATAATTAGCTGTTGACTATTTGAAGCAGACTTTTTCAAAACCAGAGGCAAATGCAAGTAGTGTCAGTCATTATTGATCTTATGACCCACTTCCGATTGCCACTCAGCATCAATGACCTTCAAATGTATAACATGTTATCATCTGTGCTATTGGCACCACTCGCAGTCATCAATATCAGATCAATTTTTGTCCTCCAACGTGAGTCTGACAGAGAATCCTAATACTGGACATTATCCCGTTAATGTTCCGTATAACCTAATCTGAAGGATTGAGTCGACTAAAGGTGCCTACAGGTCACAGAGAGGCTAAAGCAAAAGCAAATTAGGACATTGCAGAGCTTTGAGAGAAAAAGACAAAGTCAGGAACGAGAGATGGCCTGTTAAACCGTCTTTTCTCAGTCTGCAGCAATTTCCCGGATATCACCTAACACTTCACTTCCAGCAGTCTGGTAATCATTTCCTCTTGTGCTTGGATTGCCTTCTCTTGGGGGACACGTTCCAGTAGTCTTTTTTAACTATTAACTATAGTGCACTTCTGTGTTACTGTCATGTCTGGCAAAGCACAACGCCACACAATGCCACACCGTTAAAGATGATGAGCTCCTCTATATTTGTCTGCACTGAGAATAGGCCGAGGTAAATGAGGTGAAGTGGCACTTGTGGTGTTGTGAGTATTTGGTTGTGTTGTGAGTAATTGGGGCTGTTGTTAGTGTTTAGAAGTATTGTGAGCATTTATTTGTGTTGTGAGTATTTGGTAATGTTGTATGCATTATTTTGTGTTTTGAGCATTTTACCATATTGTGAGCATTTGGTTTTGTTTTTAGTATTTGGTTGTGTTGCGAGTATTTAATCGTATTGCAAGTATTTGTTCATGCTGTGAGTATTTGGTAGTGTTGTGAGTATTTACATCACGTTTTCTGTTTGCCATTCATCAGGCAATGAATGTATTGTAATGTCTTCTTCTCCCTGGCTAAAATGTATGCACACACACAGCTACAAGCCAATATTGGCAGCTTATCTATCTGGTTCATTCTTGAAGCTGAACTTTGGACAAAAACATCCTGTGTATAATCTTACAAACCATTAATAACAATGCTCAACATCACCCAGTGTCCTAAGGAGAGATGTGTCTGCCTGTTGACAGTCATAACGCTGGTACTGGAGGTGAACACGACAAAAGGTTGCAGCTTTGGCATCAAACCAGCAACACCAGTTGAACCTCAAGATGTCTAGGCCTGCACCGCATATCCTGTTTGACCTTTAAATGTCTGCCCACCTCCCTTGGTCTCCTGCAAATCACCTTTCACACCGGCATTGTGTCTTCACGTTATACACATGCACACGATGTGCAACACGTCGTGCGTTCCGTGACACAACAACTGAGTGTTTTGAGTAATGGGGGGGATGTTTTGTATGCACCGCTGACAGCAATGCGTGTCTGGTGGTTATTCCGATGCGATTGCTGCTCCGCCACTTGCGCCGTTATTCAGGGGGTCCGATCTCCCCCACACATCGGTCCGCCGGTGCACATCTTTCCGCCGGTGCACTCGCGACAGGATCGGACCAAATACGAGGAAATGAAAGTGAAACCTCGTCTCCTACACATCGTTTAGGTTCGCAGTGAAAACAAGTGCCAGCCCCGGCTGCATCAGCATGCGTGACCCGCTAACGTGGAGATGGGATTTTTTACTTTATGCAGCTAGCTAGTACCGCTAGCCACTAACCGGGCTAGACAGCTAACACACAGATAACGTTACTACGATGGCTGAAGACATTCCTCCGAACAGCGCGTCGTTAAAATGTCCACAAAGCCTCTGAAATACGACACAAAACACACCCTCCCCTTATCGACAAGTCCGTGCTATATATGCTAGTTAGCGCGAGTTAGCACGTAGAGCAGACTTTAGTTGAAGTAGCTCGAATAGGAGCAAGTTATCTTTCGGCTGCTGGAGGGAAAGACAAGCGGCTACAACACCCAACTCACTCGGCGTAGGCAGCGGCGCTCCTGCGGTTGTTTCCGGGCTTCCTCCCGAGTCCAGCGGGCATAGCACGGGACTGTTAGCCGGCGGGGGCAGTGGCTGTGCTGGACGGTTCAGAGTCGGCTGGAGGAGAAGTTGCGGTGTTTCAACATGGAGAGTGTGGAGGCTGGACCGACTGGATCCTCCCGCTGCCTCTGCTGCTGCTGCTGCGGCTCATCTGCCCCGCTGCTGCCCGCCTGTGTGGCCGCCGCATCGGGAGATTCTGGCGACACCTGTGGCCGCAGCAGCGCACTGCACTGCTTGAATGGCGGAGACACCGAGTGTCGACATCCAGTTGTTTGTGTGACGTACATCATGGAAAACCCATTTCCGCCACTGGAATGAGAAGGAATTAAGATCCATTTGAATGACGAACTGAAAATGATGACTTAGTATCTCATAATTATGACTTGAAGTTTGTTAATGGGCCAAAATGAAGTTGATTCATCAAGTATTTGAAAAGTCTCCAATTATTTGAATTACATTTGAAATCCTATTTAGGGTTAGATAGTTAAAGTAGCTTTATTGTCAATTTCTTAACATGTTCAGAACATACAAGGAATCGATACGACGTTTCCCACTCTCCCACAGTAAAACATATAAAGTGCACAGGCACAACAGATAACACAAGACATGTCCTAATACTAAGTAAACATACATAATTTTTTAAGTACAGCAGCATAAGGTTTTCTAAAAGTGTTAACGTAGTGATTTAAGTGATAAAGTGCAAACAGTACAAGAGACAGTTTGTTGCAGAAGTAAACATACAGAATTTTTAAAGTACAGCAGCATAAGGTTCTCTAAAAGTGTAAACGTAGTGATTTAAGTGATAAAGTGCAAACAGTACAAGAGACAGTTTGTTGCAGAAGTAAACATACAGAATTTTTTTAAATAGATAGATAGATAGATAGATAGATAGATAGATAGATAGATAGATAGATAGATAGATAGATAGATAGATAGATAGATAGATAGATAGATAGATAGATAGATAGATAGATATATAGATAGAAATATTGGTCGATAGATGCAGACAGACAGACAGTGATAGATAGATAGATAGATAGATAGATAGATAGATAGATAGATAGATAGATAGATAGATAGATAGATAGATAGATAGATAGATAGATAGATCGAACGTAGTGATTTAAGTGATAAAGTGCAAACAGTACAAGAGACAGTTTGTTGCAGAAGTAAACATACAGAATTTTTTTTAAATAGATAGATAGATAGATAGATAGATAGATAGATAGATAGATAGATAGATAGATAGATAGATAGATAGATAGATATATAGATAGATGTGAAAAATAATATCACATGCTTGCATCTTTTCTTTTAACACTTTTTAATCTGTGTGAATCGTTGATCCCGCCTTTCCGCCTTTAAATACGAAGGAGTAGAAGGCATGATGGCGCCTCACTGTGGAGAGATGGCCGCACAGCATCTGGTCCAGTAGCAGCTCTGTTACCAAACAAGCAGCTGATCTTTGACTTTTGTCTCCTGTCAAAATTTGTAACAGAGAAAATCTGATCTGCATCCACACCAAAGTTCCACAGCTTCTTCTCGGATTCCTCTGTTGTTCATGTCTTCTTACCTTGAATTGCGGGACCATTGTGACTGCACCGTGTCTTCCTGCAAACTGAATGTCCATCTCAGCTTTACCGACCTAAACCTACTTTGGTCAAATGAGATAAAGTGACACAACCAAAGCTGATATTATGCTACAGGCCAAACATAAACGGCCACATTTACAGAACACTCAGGAAATCTATCTGTGAGCACAAACCCTCATATATTTATCATTTATATTTCCAGAAACAGCTAAAAAACAAAAAAATTACCACTTCAATCAGAAGCTAATCCATTACCGTGGATTTACAGGCTCATTTAATTCCAGCAGTTTCTGTCCTATTTAAATTTCCCAGGTTACAGGTTAGGTTCCCGTCATAATGGCCTCTACTCTCAGTGTACTACTAGGAAACGAAACAGAGGGGGTCAAATGCCAAATCTATTTTCAACTTGTGGATCACAGACATGAAGCAAGGATGAGGAGTGGGGGGGTGGAGCATGTGGGAAACATCAGGTTTTTAATGAAAACAACATGTTGACAAATCTCACATTACCCCCTTGTGGGGATCATCTGCTGAACCATGGGACAATGATTGCTGTGAATACACCATTGTGTTGTCCAGAGTGTAGGTCTGATGGGAGGGAAGAGCTGTGGAACAAGAACTTTTGGAAATATGCATAAGACGCTCTGTGGTTTTCCTCATGAAATAAAAAACTGAAATGGCATCATTTATTCATCCTCTGGGGCTGCACTTAGCTACCTGCAAACTTAATGGAGCTCTGAATAATGCAGAGGTGCAGCACACCACCTCTCGATCCTCCTCTGCAGCACGCAGCACAGAATCCCTCTGATATCTTCCATTTGACTGACACAACTCAGAAACTATTTGCAGAATGAATTCTTCAGTTAGGGTTAGGGGTTAGGGGTCAGGGTGCTAGGGTTAATTTCAGGCACTTGCAGAGACATTTTGGGGGGCGGGTTCTCAAACCAAAAAAAGGGCACCCATCGCCAAAATTGTTTATGAAATTAAAATAATAATAATAAATTAATAAAAAAACACGGTAGGATATTTTCAACTTATATATTTAATTTTGTTAACAAACTAACTCAAATTATCAATTTGAATAAATAAATGAATAACAGGCAAAAACAGACAAAACAAGGCCATATTGAATAACCAAATAATATGTTGATGTTAGGGTTAGTGATGTGATGGGCTCCTCTGGACCAGGTAGGGTTACTGATTCTCCCTCATCTGTTTCACAAGTTGATGGCAGTAATTTGTATTCTTAAATATTGATGAATGAAGAAAAAATTGGGCTCCTGCAGAAGGGCACTTTTCTCATCCAGGGCCAAAGGGCCTGTGCTTGAGCATCACTAGGGATCTATCTGTGCACGTGCCTGGTTAATGTGTAACCCTAGAGTGTAATGTCAAACACAGCTGGCACAGAGCTTCTATGACAGGCGTTCACCTAGAGTGGCTCTCAGTGGAGGGCACACCACCCCCCAAGGTCTAACAGCTTCCTTAGATTTAAACAAGCTGAATCAAATTGCACACTTATTTTTGTCAGTCTTGCTTTTTTCAATCAGTGAAAGTGGATTTGTCCCCTGATCCAGATTTCCTGATATTGACATGTGATGATGAGTTTCATGAGAATCGGTCCAGTAGGTTTTGCGTAGTCTTAATCATAAATCAAATGGACACATGTAAAAACATAACCTTCTTGGTGGAGGAATCGTCGGCTTGTTCAATTTTATCCAGAACCACAACTGTCTGTATTCTGTGACATCAGCTTACAGCAAATGAGGAGGGGGGAAATTATATATATTGCCCATATATATTGAATCAAATTAATTATTTTCAAGAGGAGATCGATGCAAAACTTACACAGATTCAAGCCACACACATAAAAAAATGTAGTAACATCTGTTAATACCATTTTATTCCACAATTGAACAGTATACACATATTTAAACCTTACTAAAATATTTTTAATTTTGCATTGTACCAGCAAGCATTTCATAAAGCATCTCAAAGACATCCTAACGACTATATGCTACTCTTGTTTTTGGCGTTTCAATCATTTTAATAACAATTTCTATAAGGTGCTGCGTAACTGCCCACATCATTTATCCTTAGAAGAAGAAATACATAACCCGCTTTGTGGAAAATTCTGCCCTTAAGAACGAAAAAAATTAAGCTTCTGCTCTTTTGCTGGTTTCAACATCACAGGATGTTTCCCCTGAGAGAACAGATATGCAGCAGGAAGTGATGTAACCCTGTTGTTTCTATTAGGAATTAACAATGTAGAAAAGACGGACAAAACAATGCAAAACACACACTCTTGCAGTAAGGGTTTTCTTAACAGCACATTAACCAATAAAACGTCCTTTTCCATTGTTTGAGTTCCTGAGTTTTTGTTTAATGATGTCACCCATAATCTTAAAAATTAATCTGCAACAGTCAGATGCAGGATGAACACCAAAATGTTCTTAAAAGTTTCACAAAGCACAGGCATAAATATAATCTCTGACAACCAAAAAGTTGTACAATCGTAAAAATGTGGAAAGTATAGAAAATCTAATGCATCCAGTGCATTTACTACAGGACATACAAATAAAACGTATTCTACAACAAACAACAACACAACTTTATTCAAAGACATTGTTTAAATTGGTAAAAGCATCAGACAATCTTCAAAAAGATATGATGCAGAAAACATTGTTTCCTATGAACAGTCCAAGTTTTTCTCATTCAGAATTTTTCACACATCAATGTAAAATGCCTTGACAAGCATACAACAAATAACCTGAGCTGAAAATGCAATCAACATTAAGTCATGTACAGTAGTAAGCAAGCAGAAAATAATAAATCACTTGTACAAACTAATCCAAGACCGATGTTTTACACACGGTCTGAAAAAATGTGGTGATTTTGTGACTATGTCCACCATCAAATCTCAACGACCATTCTTCCCTATTGTCAGACATTCAACATTTTTGAGAAAATAAATATCAGAAGAAACACATTTAAATCCAGAAAAGTTACAAGTTCCTCAACGAGAACGACACGGGTATAAAAATAAATACAGCACAATCTATTTAAAGCCTTCCCTTTTACCAATGTCTGCTCAGCTCATTGCTAAGAGAATGAAGAGAGACCTGAGCAGCTTCTCTTGCCTATTCATTGCTGTATCAGTCTTTGGGACCACCTTTCTTGGGTTTAATGTTCTCGTATTCAGAAAGCGCAGCGACGTTTTGGTAGATTAGATCGACATTGGTTCCAGTTCTTGACCTGATGATGTCCATGGCGCACTGGTTTAGGAACACATACTGATCCTGCAGGAGCGACAAATACAAAATGTTTTCTGAGCTGCGGCACACGGATCATTCCAAACAACATGCACAAGAAGACACGTGCAATCCAAACCACAGTGAACATGAGCGTGTCCTACCTCGGTCTGCACCATAAGGGTCCGGTGCATGCGCTGATCATGGACGATGCCATAAATGTCCACGCTATCGTCCCTTTCAATCTGGAAGATCAGACGGTCAATGGCTATGAAGGTCCCTGTACGACCAACACCAGCACTGAGAGGAGACAAGGTAGACAACACAGGAGAGAGAAGGGGAGCATCAGATTCATGTTTCTAAGAACGTTACACAGGATTGAAGGCAGATGCTTGTGTGTGTGTGTGTGTGTGTGTGTGTGTGTGTGTGTGTGTGTGAGTGTGTGTGTTCAGTCAGACCTGCAGTGGACCACTGTAGGAGAGTGTCTGGAGTACTGGTCCATATGCTCTCTGACCAGATGTCTGAAGTCGATGAGGAGCTCAGTGGTTTCTGGCACCCCGTGATCCGGCCAGGCCGTGAAGTGGAACTGACGCACAGAGCGTGTCTCTGCGGTTTTAACCTGAGGAACAACACAAACTCAAAACAGATCCCAAATAACCACTGGTAGGTGATGGATTAAAAGGTGTGTTTCTTTGCATATATATAGTATAACATGTCGCCACTTACATTTTTTATGTCAAAGTCTCTGATGGTCCAGTCGTCCAGTGGTATGTCAGAGGTTGTTGTCACAGTGATGTTTTCACAGTTCTTGGTGTCAAAACCCCAGTACTGCTCACATTTTACCTGGAAGGAGAAAACAGTCCCTCATGTGCCTGCATTTAATGTACGGGGACTGTTGGGCTTTGGCCATGGAGCTTACATAACACGGCCCTGGTGGCGGTATGAGCTCATTCTAGTCGATTTGAAACAGCATTTTCGATTTTAGAACGAATCTGGACAAAGATGCAGCTCTAGGATTTTTTCTTAACCCTATTTAGTATCGTGAGATAGTGCTTTTCAGGCATATTGAGGGATCTGATAACTGATATCCATGAGGGTGTGCAATTTGGTGATTGAATTCAAGGGCCTTGTTGGGCCTCTGCACAGGTATGCGGGTATAAGTTTGTGTCTGTACTCACTCGTCCCTGTTCGTTACAGCGTGTCAGCATCACCAGGGTCAGTACATTCTTCTCCCATATCATCCTCCAGAAATCGCTGACTGTGATGGGCAAAGGACCCTGAGCTGCAATAAACTCCTTCCTGGAGTTGTAACCCTGCCAGACAAAAAAACATCATCACAGAACACGACACATTCGTCCCGTTCAGCTTTCTCTCGAATTCAATGTGGACAAAGGTGGAATAGTTTGAACATCACTGCATGAAGCAAAATAATGAGCAGTTATGTTGTTAAATTCTGAAGCGATGACCGAGGCAGAGAGTGTCAGTACGCACCGGCATGTAGTTAGCATTGATGTAGTCATCGAATGGACTTCCATGGATGATCGAGAGTTTCACCCGAGAAAAGTCGTCTAGGAGGCGACAAAGGAGGTTAATGAATGGAAATAAATAGAAATGATTTCAGACTATTCCCTATAAACTCTGAACTACAAGATGCATGATGACAGTTTTTAAATGTCCAAACTTAAATATGATTATAGCAGCAGGTACACCTATGTCAGGCGATGATTTAAGCAGTGTTACTGTTGAGAGCAGGTGACTCACATGGAAGCACGTTGTTGTAGCGGTTCTTGGACTTGTTCTCTATGGTCAGAGCGCTCGTCCTCGACTGACCAGTACCAACGGCCTTCAGGTCCTTTAGAAAGGACGGGAGAAATGAATGGTTAATGATTGGATGGATGGATGCCATATTGTGTATCTGTCGTGTGCTTTTTTGGGCGGTAGGCTATAAAACTGTTCAAAATCATTTAACAGAGGTTTAAAAAAAATAAGAGAATTACTAACTGACTAAATATTTGTTTGTGTGCTTTGAATAGCTGCATATATCAGGAGCCCTGGCTGACTGCATTTATGTTTTACCTCAAACTCTTCAGCGAAGCCACAGTTGGAATCTGCCCTCTGCTTCTTGTAGTACCGCTCGTAGTCCTCGATCCTCACAGCCACACTCCTGCTCACACGGACACCAGAGATAAAGGGAGAGATGTTCTAAGAACCACTTTAGTACAGTTCACACTGTTCTAAATTGTGTGAGATACTTGATAGACATGACCACCTTTTCTTATTTATAGGATTTTTTACTTACACTTTGGCTCTGGAAAAGGAAAGAGGAAAAAGAAACATTGACTGACAACCACTCCTCTTGTCAATTTACTTTAAACTTGAAGTTAACTGGAAACGATGAAACCCCTTACCTCATGGATTGAATCTGGATGTCTGACGGCTCTTTTCTGTTAAACCTACAAAACATAAACGGTGAGTTTAGAATTGATTTTTAATCATACGGACATAATGGTAAATTATTATATAATACATTATTTATATCAGTGATGGCAGCTGCCAACCTTTTCCAGTAGATTATGAAGCCAATGAGGATGATGAAAAGAATACAAAAAATTCCAAGCGTTGCTCCGACAGCAACGCCAATGACAGCTGGAATCAAAGGTTCATCAGAGAGACAAAGGAAATTTCAGAAAAAGACAGTTTCATGGAGAATAAAAAACTAAGACAGAAAACAAGGTTGTATGATTGTACCTGGGTTTTGTGGGAGTATAACAGAGAGGAAGAGCTCTGTTACTGAGGCCAGAGACTTCTCAAAGTTCACAAGCTCACCCGGAGTCAGAGTCACATTGGTGAACAACACGATGGCATATCTGCAGGATAAGAGATTTAAAATCCAACTTTAACATTTATCTTATCACTCTGTGATTTTACACTTTGACTCTCAAATGCCAAATCTACTTTGGCCTTTTCTTTTTGCCTTTATTGAAAGGACAGCTTAAGCAGGACATGAGGAGAGAGTAGGGGAAATGAAGCTACAGGCCATGTCGGAACAGAATCTGCACACTGCAGGAGGCCTCTGGACTCCCTATATGGATGGCTTGCTAGCACATCTGGTTGAGCAGGAACTACACTGATCTTCATGAACAAAAATCGGACCTATTTAGGTGACTGATCTATGAGTCTGTGCATTCCAAAATATTTCTGATCTACTGGACAGTGTCGGTGCAGGAGTTTCACCACCGACACCAGATGCATAATAATATATAATAATAATAATAGAGCTATGTGTTACTCATTCAGCCCTTTGTCATTTTATAATTTTACATTTTGATGAAAAAGTCTCACAGCAATAATTAAGAAGTTACGGTATTGTACACAGTGTCATATTTAGTCCTTACTGGTAGTGTCCAGTGGCTTCAAGAGCACCATTAGTGTAGCCATTCCATTTAGTTTGATCTCCTACTTCTATATTCAGATGGTTCTCTCCACTGCGGGACTGGGGGTTGGTCTCTTTGACTGTTGCCAGGTATATTTGAGTTTCCCCCTTCTTCCACTGATCATAAGTGTTCCCTATGTACTTATTCAAATTTGAAGTGTCAACACCTGAAAGGACAGAAATTAAGAAATGAGCAAATACAGTAACTGGCCTTTGAAAGTTTTTGTTTTGAATATATGAAAAGAATAAAGGTTACAGTGAGAAACACTTAGGACCTAACAAATTGATATCCAGGATACAAGTCAGAAGCCTTTCAATTTTAATATCCTGACATTAAAGAAAAAAAAAAGAAACCCACCAACAGGATTATTTGCCACCAGCACGCCAACATGTGTGACTGGCCCTTTGGTGTCATTCAGCAGTTCTCTGTTGATCTGAAGGGAGAACTGGTTGTGTGTCTTCCCAGTCAATGTCAACAGTTTCTCATAGTTGGGTGGGATTGGAGGAACTTTTGAAAATTACAAAAGAGAAAATATCCCGTAAAAATATTAAAGAAAAGCTGCAAAGAGAATTCAGCAAATAAAAAACAAATGATACGCTAACCACCTACATTTTGTCCAGACTCATATGAGGTCACTGTGATCTTTGACCTTTAACCTCTGAAATCTACTAACGTTTTAAGAGATTCCCTGAAGACAGACCTGAGTCATCACTTTCAAGAGGCCCAACGCATGTTCTGTGAGGCTAATGTGGAAGGGTTCTATCACCTTGAACCAAATCAGTTCATGCTCGAGTTCAAGTGAACGTTTTTTAACAAATCCGAAGAAATTCACTGGCAATATTGCTAAAAACTTGCGATCACAAGGTCACAGTGACCTTAACCTTTGACCACCAAATTCAGGTCAAGCTCATGTGTGAGATCAATGTGAATGTTTGAAGAAAATGTGTGAGGATTCCCCTGGGGTGTTTCTGACATGTTGCATTCACAAGGCAAACCACGTGCTCTGTGAGGTTAAAGTGAACTTGACCTTTGGATACTGAAATCGAATCAGTTCATCTTTGAGCCAGACTGAATGTTTATACCAAATTTGAAGAAATTCACCCTTGGAGTTCTTTAGTCAACGTGTTAACAATGGCTGTCACAGAGGTGCAGGGCTTTAAAAACGTTTGTTGTATGTGTCACAAATTCTAAAAAAACCTTGCATTAGCTTTTGTATTCTAAAGCTGTGCTCTCATAATGCATAACGTCCTACCTGTAATGCCTGTGGAGCTTACACAAGGCACAGGAGGGCTGGGCAGTCCACAGCTCAGTGTCTCCACAGTATGCAAGTATTTCATATTGTGATGAGGGTAGAGCACAGTATAATTATATGTGGTGTTTGTTAAGATTTCGAAGAGGCTGTCATTGGCAGTGACCCGTAAGCCGGAGTGCTGGCCCCTGGGTTTGTTCCAGGACAGGATGATTTTTGGCTCGGGTTCGTTTGGACCTTCACATTTTAAGTTGTTCACTGGGCTTGCATCTGCAGAATCAAACAGAAATGTGTGTATGTTAGAGTAGCACCAATAATGCCTTAGTTAAACAGACAATTACATGAAAGCATATTATTCTGATGATTCAGAGATCACTGTCAGCAACGTAAGCTTCAAAATAGAATTAAACACTTTTTAATCATCATCACACCTAAAACAAAACGACAACACACAGTTTTTCATACATGCACTGATGAAATACATAATTATTTAAAACTTTAAAAAGACGTAAATTTAAAAAAGCAGTTATGACCGTACTTGTGCAGCTGGAATTCATTGTTGTGATGCCCGGCTTCCCATCAGAGTTCTCCGGGGTGACACTAAAGTTATGTCGGCTGCCAGGATCCAGGTCGTATATCGTATAATTGGTTTTCTGTGTTGTGATATTTTGGAGCCCATGGCGGTTTGTCCACGTGAAACGGTAATGAAAGCTTCCTGTGTATTCAACAGGATCCCATTTGACTGTGATGTTGTCCTCTTGAGTCATACAAGCCACAACAGACTCCACACGCAACTCGACTGATGGTGTAAAAGACATTTGGTAGATGTTACTCCAGACAGTAAAGGTGAAAGGTGACAGTGCTTGGTTAGAGAAATAAAACTTACTTGTAGTAACCATGTAGATGTGAATCTTCTCGCTCTCAAAACCCATGACTCCGACTGTGGCGATGGAGATGTTGTAGGACGTCCCAGGAAGCAGGGAGTCAAATGTTTGGCTGGTGTTGGAGGTGTTGGAGGGATTGGATCCTGCTCCCTGAGATGGAGTGTGAGTCAGTTTGTAGAAGAACGATCGAGCTGTCATCAGAGGAGCTTCCCCCCACCTGACTTCAATGGAGCTGGTTGTTCTTCTCAGGACCTCGACTGACCCGGGGGGGTTTGGGACTGTGGGGGTGGAGGTGAAGCATGTTGACTACAACACGGAGAGTCATGTTCTCATTCATCAAACTGAAACATGTTTTATATTGCCTCTCCACATGAGTTCTTGTGCACATCATCAAGACATTGTGCATCCTGTCCTTAAATGCACCATCAAGATTTTGAGCTAGTATATTTAAACTAACAAAAAGCTGGAAACTAAAACGGCATTTTTTCAAAAACATCAACATTAACATGATTTGTGTAAATTCAATTGTTAGGGAAATAACACAAAACCTTCCTTTGATGCATCACATTACTGTCGAACAAATCATACATATATATATCATACTCACAAGTTGCATTATGGATGTATTCAGATGATGCATTGAAGGGTCCACTACATGTGAAGACTCTGGCACTGTAAAGTGTCCCCGCAGACAGGCCCTCAAACCGAGAGGAGTTGCTGGTAGAGCTCAGCTCTTTTTCTTCTAAAGTTGAAGACGTGCTGTTTAGATAAACCTTAAAATATTCCACCTTCCCAGGAGGTTTGGTCCACGACACCAGGACTGAACTATTGGAGCCTTGACTGGAGAGACTGACTTGTACTGTCTCAGGTTCTGTTCATATATAGAGAAGGAGAGATTAAAGATAACCAAACACTTTGACAATGTGAAATAAAGAACGAGAAGTTACAGGTGGGATCTTACTAGTGTACTGTGAAGTGCAGTTTTCCTCTCCTTCAGTGCCATCCACTGCAATGACGAAAACACAGAAGGTGCAGTTTGTCCCAGGGGTGAGCGCTGAGATATTTGCAGCTTTTACTTGAACGGTTTGGTTTTGGGAGCTGCAGCCTGTCGTCTGAACACGATACTTATATTCACTATTGTACCCCAGAGGTTCACTCCAAACCAGATGTCCAGTGGTCGTGTTTAAGGCTTCAACCTTCAACCCAGTAATGCTGCAAGGCCCTAAAAACAGAAAAATGAAGAGAAAAACAGCAACATTAGAGCAAATTTAATTTCATATCCTGTCAAATTAGCTGTGCTGCCTTATGTAAAAGGTTTTTGGTTGTTCTGCATATTGGGTTTTAGTTCTGGGTCCTGATTATTTGAAAGAACTGGAGAGATGTAAACTTTACTCCAGATAGTAAAGGTGAAAGTTGACAGGGCTTGGGTATAGAAATAAAATCCTTACTTGTAGTAACCATGTAGATGTGAACCTTCTCACTCTCAAAATCCATGGGACCCACGGTGGCGATGGAGATGTTGTAGGACGTCCCAGAATGAAGGGAGTCAAGAGTGTGGCTGGTGTTGGAGGTGTTGGAGGTGTTGTATCCTCCTCCCTGAGATGGAGTGTGAGTCAGTTTGTAGAAGAACGATGGAGCTTTCATCAGAGGAGCTTCCTCCCACCTGACTTCAATGGAGCTGGTTGTTTTTCTCAGGACCTTGACTGACCCGGGGGGGTTTGGGACTGTGGGGGTGGAGGTGAGGCATGTTAACTTCAACACGGAGAGTCATGTTCTCGTTCATCAAACTGAAACATGTTTTATATTATTTTCCATCCAAACCCAAGTGCTGGTAGAGCCTGTGTTATGCTAGAGAAGTGACGCCTGTCATTGTGAATCATGTCCTTAAATGCACCATCAACACTTGTGTCATCATGTGTTGCTACGACTCCGAGATCACACGTTTATAGTACACATGTAAAAGTGACGAATAACAAAAGTCCAAGAATATGTCTCTGTCGTTCCTACTGTGAAATAAATGAAGCAGCTATGGCTCAGGAGATAGAGGCTTGTCCACTAAACAGTGGGACCTAGGTTCGAACCCAGTGTCCCCCATTCCTAATACTGAAGTGTGAATGGGACAAAGCAAACCTGTAAAATGAAGCGCTTTAAATGGTAAAATCTTATATATATATATATATATCATACTCACAAGTTGCATTACGGATGTATTCAGATGATGCATTGAAGGGTCCACTACATGTGGAGACTCTGGCACTGTAAAGTGTCCCTGCAGACAGGCCCTCAAACCGAGAGGAGTTGCTGGTAGAGTTCAGCTCTTTTTCCTCTAAAGTTGAAGACGTGCTGTTTAGATAAACCTTAAAATGTTCCACATTCCCAGGAGGTTTGGTCCACGACACCAGGACTGAACTATTGGAGCCTTGACTGGAGAGACTGACTTGTACTGTCTCAGGTTCTGTTCATATATAGAGAAGGAGAGATTAAAGATAACCAAACACTTTGACAATGTGAAATAAAGAACGAGAAGTTACAGGTGGGATTCTTACTAGTGTACTGTGAAGTGCAGTTTTCCTCTCCTTCAGTGCCATCCACTGCAATGACGAAAACACAGAAGGTGCAGTTTGTCCCAGGGGTGAGCGCTGAGATATTTGCAGCTTCTACTTGAACGGTTTGGTTTTGGGAGCTGCAGCCTGTCGTCTGAACACGATACTTATATTCACTATTGTTCCCCAGAGGTTTACTCCAAACCAGACGTCCAGTGGTCGTGTTTAAGGTTTCAACCTTCAACCCAGTAATGCTGCAAGGCCCTAAAAACAGGAAAATGAAGAGAAAAACAGCAACATTAGAGCAACTTTAATTTCATATCCTGTCAAATTAGCTGTGCTGCCTTATGTAAAAGGTTTTTGGTTGTTCTGCATATTGGGTTTTAGTTCTGGGTCCTGATTATTTGAAAGAACTGGAGAGATGTAAACTTTACTCCAGATAGTAAAGGTGAAAGTTGACAGGGCTTGGGTATAGAAATAAAATCCTTACTTGTAGTAACCATGTAGATGTGAACCTTCTCACTCTCAAAATCCATGGGACCCACGGTGGCGATGGAGATGTTGTAGGACGTCCCAGAATGAAGGGAGTCAAGAGTGTGGCTGGTGTTGGAGGTGTTGTATCCTCCTCCCTGAGATGGAGTGTGAGTCAGTTTGTAGAAGAACGATGGAGCTTTCATCAGAGGAGCTTCCTCCCACCTGACTTCAATGGAGCTGGTTGTTTTTCTCAGGACCTTGACTGACCCGGGGGGGTTTGGGACTGTGGGGGTGGAGGTGAGGCATGTTAACTTCAACACGGAGAGTCATGTTCTCGTTCATCAAACTGAAACATGTTTTATATTATTTTCCATCCAAACCCAAGTGCTGGTAGAGCCTGTGTTATGCTAGAGAAGTGACGCCTGTCATTGTGAATCATGTCCTTAAATGCACCATCAACACTTGTGTCATCATGTGTTGCTACGACTCCGAGATCACACGTTTATATCACACATGTAAAAGTGACGAATAACAAAAGTCCAAGAATATGTGTCTGTCGTTCCTACTGTGAAATAAATGAAGCAGCTATGGCTCAGGAGATAGAGGCTTGTCCACTAAACAGTGGGACCTAGGTTCGAACCCAGTGTCCCCCATTCCTAATACTGAAGTGTGAATGGGACAAAGCAAACCTGTAAAATGAAGCGCTTTAAATGGTAAAATCTTATATATATATATATATATATATCATACTCACAAGTTGCATTACGGATGTATTCAGATGATGCATTGAAGGGTCCACTACATGTGAAGACTCTGGCACTGTAAAGTGTCCCTGCAGACAGGCCCTCAAACCGAAAGGAGTTGCTGGTAGAGTTCAGCTCTTTTTCCTCTAAAGTTGAAGACGTGCTGTTTAGATAAACCTTAAAATGTTCCACATTCCCAGGAGGTTTGGTCCACGACACCAGGACTGAACTATTGGAGCCTTGACTGGAGAGACTGACTTGTACTGTCTCAGGTTCTGTTCATATATAGAGAAGGAGAGATTAAAGATAACCAAACACTTTGACAATGTGAAATAAAGAACGAGAAGTTACAGGTGGGATTCTTACTAGTGTACTGTGAAGTGCAGTTTTCCTCTCCTTCAGTGCCATCCACTGCAATGACGAAAACACAGAAGGTGCAGTTTGTCCCAGGGGTGAGCGCTGAGATATTTGCAGCTTCTACTTGAACGGTTTGGTTTTGGGAGCTGCAGCCTGTCGTCTGAACACGATACTTATATTCACTATTGTTCCCCAGAGGTTTACTCCAAACCAGACGTCCAGTGGTCGTGTTTAAGGTTTCAACCTTCAACCCAGTAATGCTGCAAGGCCCTAAAAACAGAAAAATGAAGAGAAAAACAGCAACATTAGAGCAACTTTAATTTCATATCCTGTCAAATTAGCTGTGCTGCCTTATGTAAAAGGTTTTTGGTTGTTCTGCATATTGGGTTTTAGTTCTGGGTCCTGATTCTTTGAAAGAACTGGAGAGATGTAAACTTTACTCCAGATAGTAAAGGTGAAAGTTGACAGGGCTTGGGTATAGAAATAAAATCCTTACTTGTAGTAACCATGTAGATGTGAACCTTCTCACTCTCAAAATCCATGGGACCCACGGTGGCGATGGAGATGTTGTAGGACGTCCCAGAATGAAGGGAGTCAAGAGTGTGGCTGGTGTTGGAGGTGTTGTATCCTCCTCCCTGAGATGGAGTGTGAGTCAGTTTGTAGAAGAACGATGGCGCTTTCATCAGAGGAGCTTCCTCCCACCTGACTTCAATGGAGCTGGTTGTTTTTCTCAGGACCTTGACTGACCCGGGGGGGTTTGGGACTGTGGGGGTGGAGGTGAGGCATGTTAACTTCAACAGGGAGAGTCATGTTCTCGTTCATCAAACTGAAACATGTTTTATATTATTTTCCATCCAAACCCAAGTGCTGGTAGAGCCTGTGTTATGCTAGAGAAGTGACGCCTGTCATTGTGAATCATGTCCTTAAATGCACCATCAACACTTGTGTCATCATGTGTTGCTACGACTCCGAGATCACACGTTTATAGTACACATGTAAAAGTGACGAATAACAAAAGTCCAAGAATATGTCTCTGTCGGTCCTACTGTGAAATAAATGAAGCAGCTATGGCTCAGGAGATAGAGGCTTGTCCACTAAACAGTGGGACCTAGGTTCGAACCCAGTGTCCCCCATTCCTAATACTGAAGTGTGAATGGGACAAAGCAAACCTGTAAAATGAAGCGCTTTAAATGGTAAAATCTTATATATATATATATATATATATATATATATATATATATATATATCATACTCACAAGTTGCATTACGGATGTATTCAGATGATGCATTGAAGGGTCCACTACATGTGGAGACTCTGGCACTGTAAAGTGTCCCTGCAGAAAGGCCCTCAAACCGAGAGGAGTTGCTGGTAGAGCTCAGCTCTTTTTCCTCTAAAGTTGAAGACGTGCTGTTTAGATAAACCTTAAAATGTTCCACATTCCCAGGAGGTTTGGTCCACGACACCAGGACTGAACTATTGGAGCCTTGACTGGAGAGACTGACTTGTACTGTCTCAGGTTCTGTTCATATATAGAGAAGGAGAGATTAAAGATAACCAAACACTTTGACAATGTGAAATAAAGAACGAGAAGTTACAGGTGGGATTCTTACTAGTGTACTGTGAAGTGCAGTTTTCCTCTCCTTCAGTGCCATCCACTGCAATGACGAAAACACAGAAGGTGCAGTTTGTCCCAGGGGTGAGCGCTGAGATATTTGCAGCTTCTACTTGAACGGTTTGGTTTTGGGAGCTGCAGCCTGTCGTCTGAACACGATACTTATATTCACTATTGTTCCCCAGAGGTTCACTCCAAACCAGACGTCCAGTGGTCGTGTTTAAGGTTTCAACCTTCAACCCAGTAATGCTGCAAGGCCCTAAAAACAGAAAAATGAAGAGAAAAACAGCAACATTAGAGCAACTTTAATTTCATATCCTGTCAAATTAGCTGTGCTGCCTTATGTAAAAGGTTTTTGGTTGTTCTGCATATTGGGTTTTAGTTCTGGGTCCTGATTCTTTGAAAGAACTGGAGAGATGTAAACTTTACTCCAGATAGTAAAGGTGAAAGTTGACAGGGCTTGGGTATAGAAATAAAATCCTTACTTGTAGTAACCATGTAGATGTGAACCTTCTCACTCTCAAAATCCATGGGACCCACGGTGGCAATGGAGATGTTGTAGGACGTCCCAGAATGAAGGGAGTCAAGAGTGTGGCTGGTGTTGGAGGTGTTGTATCCTCCTCCCTGAGATGGAGTGTGAGTCAGTTTGTAGAAGAACGATGGAGCTGTCATCAGAGGAGCTTCCCCCCACCTGACTTCAATGGAGCTGGTTGTTTTTCTCAGGACCTCGACTGACCCGGGGGGGTTTGGGACTGTGGGGGTGGAGGTGAAGCATGTTAACTTCAACACGGAGAGTCATGTTCTTGTTCGCCAAACTGAAACATGTTTAATATTATTTTCCATCCAAACCCAAGTGCTGGTAGAGCCTGTGTTATGCTAGAGAAGTGACGCAGGTCATTGTGCATCATGTCCTTAAATGCACAATCAATACTTGTGTCATCATGTGTTACTAAAAGATGACACATTTATATCACACATGTAAAAGTGACCAATAACAATAGTCCAAGAATATGTCTCTGTTGTTCCTACTGTGAAGTAAATGAGAAAGCTATGGCTCAGGAGATAGGGGCTTGTCCACTAAACAGTGGGACCGAGGTTCGAACCCAGTGTTCCCCATTCCTAATACTAAAGTGTGAATGGGACAGGGCAAACCTGTACAATAAAACGCTTTGCATGGTCAAATCTTAAATATATATCATACTCACCAGTTGCATTACGGATGTATTCAGATGATGCATTGAAGGGTCCACTATATGTGAAGACTCTGGCACTGTAAAGTGTCCCTGCAGACAGGCCCTCAAACCGAAAGGAGTTGCTGGTAGAGTTCAGCACTTCTTCTTTGAATTCTGAAGACGTGCTGTTTAGATAAACCTTAAAATATTCCACCTTCCCAGGAGGTTTGGTCCACGACACCAGGACTGAACTACTGGAGCCTCGACTGGAGAGACTGACTTGTACTGTCTCAGGTTCTGTTCATATATAGAGAAGGAGAGATTAAAGATAACCAAACACTTTGACAATGTGAAATAAAGAACGAGAAGTTACAGGTGGGATTCTTACCAGTGTACTGTGAGGTGCAGTTTTCCTCTCCTTCAGTGCCATCCACTGCAATGACGAAAACACAGAAGGTGCAGTTTGTCCCAGGGGTGAGCGCTGAGATATTTGCAGCGTTTACTTGAACGGTTTGGTTTTGGGAGCTGCAGCCTGTCGTCTGAACACGATACTTATATTCACTATTGTACTCCGGAGGTTCACTCCAAACCAGACGTCCAGTGGTCGTGTTTAAGGTTTCAACCTTCAACCCAGTAATGCTGTAAGGCCCTAAAAACAGAAAAATAGAAAGAGAGCATTTGAAAACAGTTACTTATATCACCTTTAATACTCTCAAATTAGCTGTGCTCATTTTTGTGCCCGTTAAAGAGATAAGAAGCTAAAGGAATAATGTTAAACTAAATAAGTTAAAATAAGTTATTGAAATTTTCTTATTTTCCTTTCTTAGGCAGATTTATGTACATTTTCAGTCATAGACAGTCATTGTGAGAGAGTACTAATACACAGTACACACGTGTGAAGTAGTAAACTGTCACAGGAGCTGCTGGAGTGCCATCAGTTGTCTGAGTCGTGACAGTGAAGCTGGTGTTGCTCCCTGATGAAAGTCCGATGCTTGTGAATGTGGTGTGGAAAACTTGAGCTTCAGGAAAAGAGGAGTAGTTTTGGGTCACAAGAACCACAAATGATTGGCCAGTTTTGCTGTTCGGCTGCTCCCACACCAAGGTCACTGCGTTTGTGGTGATTCCTGACTGTCTCAGCCTGGTCACAGAGTCCGGTCCTGAGAAAATAAAACAGATGAGACACTGACGATATGCAAAATAAGTCTGTTTTCATGTGAAATTGTCGGAATGACACCTTCCACACATAAGGGGAAAACAAATAAGAACAGGGGTGTCAATGTGTTGTCAATATTCGTTTTGTGCTCAATATGTGACTTTGTACTTCATAACATGAACAAGGTGTCAGCCCCTGAATCAGGGATTTTTAGGCTTAATATTTGTATAGCAGTTGGAAATAGAAAGGCATCATCCATCTTTGTAGAAAATTGTAGGATCCTGTGTTTTTGGAGATTCAAATCCATCGGCTGCCTTTGGATTTTAATGTTTTTTTCATATGGGTCCACGAACACTATGGAAGATCAAATGCATTCAAATATGTATATTGACACATATCAGAAACTTTGAAGACATACTTGTATAATTTGATGTGTTTTCCCCTGAAGACTTCACTTCTTCCACATATGTAAACACATAAAAGGTGTACAGATTTCCAGGCCTCAGATCGGAGAAGGTGTAAGACTCCGACCCTGTTCGATTCTCCTGAACCTCTGTGGCATTCTGGAGCGCCATGACCAGGTAGGAGTAGGTAGGCTTATAATCACTTTGTCTGAGCCACGTAAGTCGGATCGCGGTTGTGTTCACATCGCTCACCGTGAGGTTAGTCACTGCTTTGGGCACTGCGGCAAATACAGCAAAGGTGTATGTAATAAAAGAAATGCCACAGTAGAAAACAGTGTCTCACAATTTTGAGTTTGACTAAATTGTTGCAGAGAAACCATTGAGTTTTCTGCGTGTAAAAATGGTAGCTCTTACTTGTGAAACTCATTGTATGCTCCTCCGTAGATTCACTTCCTGACTCCACTATTGCTCTGACACTGATATTGTATTTATTTCCTGGCTCCAGGTCAGGTATATCAGCGCTGTTGCTGTTAACTGTTGTGTTAACAAGCTCCCCTGTGGTGGTGTAGGTTTTAATCACATATTTGTAATATGGCTTGGCTTCAACTGGGGACGACCATGTCACTGTGACTGAGGTGGTGGATCGTGGGCTGGCTGTAACGTTCAGCACAGGATTGGGCTCTAGAATGATATCGTGGAGAAGATGATGGAAATGTTAGTGAAAGTGAGAGTAAGAGATGTCCATCACATTTTTAATGATGCATCATGTATATGTTATATGATATGCAGTTTTTGTCTGTGCTAAGCAGACAAAGTAATACATTATGAAAAATACTATTACAGTACAAAATCAAGTAAATCACATCAAGAGAAAGAGAAGTTTGTCCTTTTGTGGCGCCCTGTTTCGAGGGACCTGAGGATTTTTTTATTGTACTTCACTATCCTCAGGTAGGGCAGATAATATGGTTACTAATGTTTGACAGTAGTAATGGTCAGATGCGTATATAAACAATTAACAAAAGGTTTATATATATTGTAAGGATATTTAGGGGTTTATTGATATGAATTAGTATTAAACAGGGCAACAATAACTGGAGAATGGTCTCTATACACGGATAATTAATGGAAAATAAAGACACATAAACTAACATTAAAATACCACACAAATATAAATACTGTACATTCATAACCTCTCAAAAATGTCTTGATTCTTACATTTTGGTGCGTTATAAACTATATTTACATGTACTGCTGATAGATTCAGAATCTTTTTAGTTGTAGATGTTGACAATGATTAACTTTTTGTTTGCTGGAATAACTTTATCTGCTATAAACATGGGTTTTCTCAAAATGAATCAGGAAACCGCAACTGTGTATGTTTAATCGGCAGATGTAGACAACAGGTAGTGGAGCTTACTTGTGAATGAAGTGAAAGTGTAAGGGTCTCCTTGTGTCTTATTGTCTCCAGCTACAGCGAAGATTGTGATGTTGTGGTTAGTACCAGAGGTCAGCTCTGACAACATAGCAAAGGTGTTTGGGACCGTGGTCAACGTAAGCCCCCCACCATCGTGCCACTCCAACCTGTACATGAACACCTGACCAGGAGGCGCGGGCCACCTTAGAGAGATGGAGGAGGTGTTTGAGGACACATTATGCAGCCCGATTATACCTGGCTCTAATGGAGGAGAGGCGAGTAGAGGAGAGGGAGGAAACAATGTAAAATTGATCAAAACACAAAAACCATCAACATAAAACATAATTTGGAAAAAACATGTTCATTAACTTACTTGTGTAATGAGAGATCTCTGCTGTGTCACTTTCGGTTGAGTTATCTTTAGCCACTGCTACGACAGTAAAACTGTAGTGCACCCCAGCAGTCAGACCAGTGACATTTATTTTTGTGTCAGTCACAGGGACTCTCCTGGTCCCGCCAGTCCAATTGACTCTATAGAAGGAGTGTTCTCCCATTGGTTCACTCCACATCACATGCATGGAGGATGTTGTGATGCCAGTCACATTGAGGGGCCACACTACTCCAGGCTCTGTGAGGGGAAAATGTGTAGAATGGGTGAATGAAGTGGAGATTTTATCCTGCATCTGCTTTGAAAATCTAGTAAAGGTTTAGTGTGTAGAAATCAACCACATCTAGAGGTGAAGTCGAAGTTGAAGAGAACCTGTGATCGTCTTCAGTTAAGATGATCGCACACTAGTGAAAACATAACTAGGATTATGTTGTATTCAATTTCAGCCAAAAGATCCCTTTCAGCTAAATCGTACACACTGAACATGCGCAAAATGCAATGATAGCAACAGTGCAAACAAGACACATGTTGCAATCAACTTGAACAACTTTAACTGCTTTCCCGGTGATTTTTTTGTTGGAAATGCTGACCCCCGGCATTTGTGAGAGGTGAAATATCCAGGACGTGGAAAAATGTCTACATCCCAATTGTCAGTAAACCCGACTCAAAACAATGTCATTTACACATTTACAAAGTCCGCCAGCAGAAATGGTGACGCTAGCGGATGTAGCAATATTAGCGGATTTAGCGATGCTAATGCGCACCCCTTGCTTGCCATTGGGCGTGCAATTGTATGTGGGTGTTTCAGTGTGTAAATGGAAACGTGAAAACGCCAGCAGTGGAGGATATCAGAGGAATTTTAGGGTATAAATTGGGTGTAAATGACCCCAAAAACTCTAATAGTGTTTTGTGGACGCATACTCTTCACCCCCCCCCCCCCCCCCCTTCCGCTTAAGGGTGAGTAGATTATGAGTGAATTTAGATTTTTGTGTGAACTATGCCTTTAATCCTGCTTGTAATCAATGCAAAGTCTTCTCCACCACTTGTCCTCAGCTAATGGCTCATAAACGCTACTTACTTGTGTATCGGACAACAGTGAAGCTCTGTCCACCAGTGAGGCCGTCATCTGCCACTGCAGTGACACTTATTTCATTCTTGACTCCAGCAGTCAGGTTAGTAATGTGAACATATGTTTCATTCACATTTAAAGTCCCATTTAAACGTCCATCTGTCCAGTGTACTCTGTAGAGGGAGCTGTTTCCCACTGGTTGAGTCCAGGTCAGAGACACAGTGGACGTGGTGACGTTCATGACTGTGAGGTTTCTGATAACTTCAGGCTCTGTTAGTGAATGAGCAGTGTTAGGGGGAAGAATTCAGGATTCAGACTATCGTTAGTCGTCATCAGTATAACACAATGTGACTTTGTGTTAGATACTGTATCTGAGGTGTATAAATAACAAGCACTCTTATCCACAGCCATAAACACAACCGTCAGACATGCTGGATCTCTAGCAAAGCTGTAGGTGTTATGCTTTCTAAAGTCATTGCTGTAGATGTTCCGTTCAAGTGCAGACTAAAAGACAAATTAGGATTCAACCAAGTGAACATATCAGCCTCTGAATTTAAAGGCAAAGTTCACAGAAAAACAAAATCTCACTCATTATCCACTGACCACTATGCAGATGGAGGGCAGGGTGAAGAGTTTGAGTCCACAAACCAGTTTTGGAGTCTCATAGGTAAACAGCGTTTCAGCAAAAGCTGAATAAATTGAAGTAGATGGTGACCACATCTTCAGACGTAATAAAACAACAGAAAAAAACATAACATGCCTCCATACTAATCAAGATTTGTGAGAGGTGAGAGTTCCAGGACGTGTATTAATTATCCTAACATCCCAAGTGTTGGTAAGCCCCGACTTGAAACAGTGTCATTTACAACGTGTTTTAAGACTAAACGTCCGCTAGCAGGAGTTGTAATGCTAGCGGACGTGGTGATGCTAGCTGATGTAGCAATGCTAACGTCAGCCCCTTGCTTGCCCTTGGGCATGTGTGTTTCCAGGGTGTGTGTGCGAATGTGACCACGGCTAAAGTAGAGGAAAACAGAGGACTTTGAGGAAAAAGATAGGGTGTAAATGATGCTGATTCAGTCAAAGTTAAATGTCGGGGCTTAAGGACACTTGGATGCCACCACAGGAGCAGTATAGAGATGTGTTATGCTGTTTCAGTTTTTTCCATTTGAAGAAGTGGTCACCATTTACTTCAATTGTATTTGATTTGTCTGCAAAACTGTCTACCCCTGAAACTCCCAAAAGTTTTATGCACTCAAATACTTCAACCAGCCCTCCGTCTGCAGAGTGGGGATTGGATAACGAGTGAATTTTCATTTTTGGGTGAACTATCCCTTCATCCTGCTTGTGATCACTACAAAGTCTTCTCCCCATTTGTCCTCAGCCAATGGCTCATAAACGCTACTTACTTGTGTATCGGACAACAGTGAAGCTCTGTCCACCAGTGAGGCCGTCATCTGCCACTGCAGTGACACTTATTTCATTCTTGACTCCAGCAGTCAGGTTAGTAATGTGAACATATGTTTCATTCACATTTAAAGTCCCATTTAAACGTCCATCTGTCCAGTGTACTCTGTAGAGGGAGCTGTTTCCCACTGGTTGAGTCCAGGTCAGAGACACAGTGGACGTGGTGACGTTCATGACTGTGAGGTTTCTGATAACTTCAGGCTCTGTTAGTGAATAAGCAGTGTTAGGGGGAAGAATTCAGGATTCAGACTATCGTTAGTCGTCATCAGTATAACACAATGAGTCTTTGTGTTAGATACTGTATCTGAGGTGTATAAATATCAAGCACTCTTCTCCACAGCCATAAAAACAACCGTCAGACATGCTGGATCTCTAGCAAAGCTGTAGGTGTTATACCTACTAAAGTAATTGCTGTAGATGTTCCGTTCAAGTGCAGAATAAAATTACAAATTCATATTCAACCAAGTAAACATATCAGCCTGTATTGAAATGCAGAGTTCACAGAAAAACTAAATGTAATTATTTATCTACTCACCACTATGCAGATGGAGGGCAGGGTGAGTGTTTGAGTCCACAAACCAGTTTTGGAATCTCAGAGGTAAACAGCGTAGCAGCCTAAACCAAATTAATTAAAGTAGCTGGTGACCACTTCTACAGACGTAATAAAAAAAAAAAAAAAACATAACATGCCTCCATACTGATCAGCATTTGTGAGAGGTGAGACATTCAAGACGAGGTAATAATCCTAACACCCCAAGTGTCTGACAGCCCCGACTTTAAACAATGTCATTTACGCGTGGTTAAGTCTAAAAGTCCTCTAGCGGAATTGGTGATGCTAGCCGATGTTGCAATGCTAGCGGATGTAGCGAAGCTAGCTGATGTAGCGATGCTAACACGCACCCCTTGCAAGCCATTGGGCGTGCCCTTGTGTTTATGTGTTTGTTCAATTTGTGTGTGTGAACGTGAACACGGTTGCATTGAAGAATATCGGATGGTTTTTCTGATACGAATTGTGTTTAATCGACGCCGTTTTGGTCAAATTTGGATGTCGGGGCATAAGAACACTTGGATGACACCAAAGGAGCAGTATGGAGAAACATGTGGATTTTCTTGTTTTTCTCGATTTGAAGAAGTGGTCACCATTTAATTCAATTGTTTTTGATTTGGCTGCAAAGCTGTTTACGCTGAAACCTCAAACATGTTTTGTGGACTCACACTCTTCACCCACCGCTCCAACTGCATAGTGGTTAGAGGATAATGAGTGAATTTTAATTTTATTTTACTTTAATCCTGCTTGTGAGCACTACACAGTCTTCTCCCCACTTGTCCTCAGCTAATGGCTCATAAACGCTACTTACTTGTGTATCGGACAACAGTGAAGCTCTGTCCACCAGTGAGGCCGTCATCTGCCACTGCAGTGACACTTATTTCATTCTGGACTCCAGCAGTCAGGTTAGTAATGTGAACATATGTTTCATTCACATTTAAAGTCCCATTTAAACGTCCATCTGTCCAGTGTACTCTGTAGAGGGAGCTGTTTCCCACTGGTTCAATCCAGTTCAGAGACACAGTGGATGTGGTGACGTTCATGACTGTGAGGTTTCTGATAACTTCAGGCTCTGTTAGTGAATGAGCAGTGTTGGGGGGAAGAATTCAGGATTCAGACTATTGTAAGTCGTCATCAATATAACAAAATGTGACTTTGTGTTAGATACTGTATCTGCGGTGTATAAATACCAAGCACTCTTATCCACAGTCATAAAAACAACTGTCAGACATGCTGGAACTCTAGCAAAACTGTAGACGTTCCGTTCATGTTCAGAATAAAAGTAAAAATTCAGATTCAACCAAGTTAACAGACTTACTTGTTGTGATCTCTTTACAGCAGTTGAAACATTCGATGAAGATCTGATAGACAACTCCAGAAGTCAGACCAGTCAGTGAACCATTTCCATGGATTTTATCCACAGTGGATAAAGTACAGTTTGGTCTCGATACAAGGCTGACTGTTGTTGTTGATATTGTAAATGTTCCTGTTCCATTATTGTGACACACTAAGACACAGAACAAGAAGAACAACAAAATAAAAGAACAAACATGAGCACAAATAGATGTAAAGAAAATATAAATGTATGGCAAGAAAACCGATTTATTATGTTACTTGTGTTACTATTCCGAATAAATATGTTAACAGACAAATGTGACAATTAAAAAGCAACTTTATTTTTTATAAGAAACTGCTTATTGAGTCACAACGATGTCAAAAGTGGTACATCTTTATATCCACTGTACATCTGTATATTACCAGACTACTGCATGCCATAGTTCTATCACAACAGTGTGTTTTGGCTAATAAAATGTTTATATTAAATTAAATTAGGAATCATGTGAGAACGTTAAGGACACAGTAAGTCCATACTCACCAACACATTCTGTACTCGAGTTCTGAGGAGATGAAAACAGAGAAAAGAAAAATATATAATTTTTGCACCAGCAGAGGTCAGCAGTGAGTTGTGAAGCGCACTAAAGTATCTGATGGAGGTTCACTATCACTGCACGTCAATGTATTCAGATCGTTTGTGATAATGCAGGATCATTAAGCTAGATTTGCAAAAGGCTTTAGTCAGAAGTCATTTATTCTGTCACTGTTTGAATATTAACAAAACTAACCTATTGTAAACTGAGTGTAAAATCCTTCAATACATTTACTTTAACACCGATGTACTGAATAGTTTAGTGTATGTTTCAGTTCTTTTAGGCAGTGATATCCAAACCTTTTTTATTGGTCCATTGTTGAATTTGAAGCATCTTTACCGACGGTTGAAGTCTGTTAAACACTTCTAATAGAAAAAAACACCTAGTTTCTAAACCAACAACTTCAGAGAGGAACACTTTTCTGAGAAAGTTTTTTGCTCTTTCATTAAAACAAATTTTTGTCAATTGTGCAAATACAAATATAAAAGCTCAATAAAAATCCTAATTCACCTGAAGAAAAAGTCATGTTTGTGTGACAGTTACAGAGTAGGAAGTAGAAACTGGTAATTCCCTCCTGTGGGTAATCATTGTGTGACCTAAACTGGGATGTTGGGAATATAACTGTATCCTGAATAACTCACTTCTCAAAAAATCCTGATCAAAGCAAAAACACAATATCAGACACGCATGCACCTAACACACAACCTCGCGTCCATTTGACTCAAACTAAATCGACGTACTCCTGAGGTTTACTGGTGTTCTGGTTTCAAGACTAAACACACAGCTCCCCATTACTTATTAGCCCAAACTTAAACAGCCCAGAGCCCCTGGTTGACATGTCGGCTTTCACTCTGTTAACCACACAAGCTAAACATTAAATACATGACATCATTGCTTAAACCTGCAAAATTCTCCCTCTCACACAAAGATCTCACACACGGTCAGCCATTAACTAACAACAAAGAAAAAACCAGACTTCACAGTCATTGATTATTGTGCAATAGATATTCTGCTCTAATTCTTAAAATGTCAGGGATTGTCCAACCTGCTTTTGCAAAACTGTACATATTTGTGTCAATTGTAATATTGTTTTACTTTGTAATTTGATATGAAATAGAGCAGAAAAGACACAGACCTCACAACTCAAAAATCGTGAGACCAGGGTTCGTCCATTCTGTATTTTACGCTGCCCCACACACCCACTTATCCCTGGAGAATAGAAAAGATAATTTTATCTTTAGAAAAGATATAGAAAAGATAATTTTATCTTTTCTATTCAGAGCAGGGACCCTGCCCTTCCTCCAAATCCTCTGAGGGTCCTTTCTTCTTTCTGAGGCACAAGGGGTGCCAAACAGTCTTCTTTGGACAATGTTTACAAAGTGTATGAATGTCGGTGCAGTATATACTGTGTGTTAAATGGGACATTTCTGCTCATTTTCTGGTTCATAATTTTACTTTGTGTTATAACTTGAAAAGGTTTACGTGCTCTAATTTTCAGAAAACAGGTCACTTTCCTCAGACTGTCCATTGCAGCAGCCCACTCTGATGTGATTGGTTAAATGCTGTCCCGTATATTTTGAGTCCATCTCAGCTTTCACTGTGGTTTTATATTATCAAGTATCGAATTAAAACCAAAGAAACCAGAAAAAAAACAAGCTAAATAACATGAGTGTGATTAGAACAATAACTAAAATGACTGAAAGCTTCTTTGAGTATTAGATGTCAGTTTTCATTTATTAGTCCATGCTCCATCCCTTAACATGGAGGAGGTAGGGTTTGTGACCAATAATGTGGACAGCCACCAGGGGTTGATCAAGACGCTTTGGCTTCACTTTTGAGGAGGAGTAATGTTGTCCGTCAGTGATACTTACACAAAAAAACTTTAACACTCAGGAAGAAAGGGGAAAACTAGGTCCTTTAAGAAGCATTTGTAAGAGTCATATCGGGAAAAACAATTGAATATATGTATCTTTTAAATTTCTTAAAGGCTTGTAGATTATCTCTTATGAATTGTCACTGGAGGTGGATGTCTGACCTTAACAGGAGGAAGAGCTCGTATGAGGAAGTGTATATCTGGATGACTAGTCTTCTGCCGGTTGTGCAACACGTTGGCAAAGCTTGATTCACACTAACACCCTAACAGAGCCAGTGTGAATTGCTGCTTGAGACTTTCTCACTATATCTGTAATTTATTCAGACACTTTTCCCCAAATAGTAAATGTTTTTAGGCGATAACAGAGCAGTGGTAATGATCTACGCTATCAGGGTCTGGTCACTTTAATAGATGAGTACTAGTCAAAATCCTAGTACAACAAATCGATAAGAATCAAAAGCTTTATTAAGAATTAGTTCCAGAAAATAATAATATATCTGTAACTTTTGTCACTTGTTGAAAGTAATTATTAAGTTAGTTTAAAGGGGTTTAAAGTCAATGCTTTGTAAATGTGCAATGTTAAAAGGACACTTTTTTATAGGTTTTTGTAGTATTCTAAACATTTACTATTTTTCACTATTAAAGTGAATGGTTCACATGAGGGTGTCCTGAATGGTGATTCAGTGGGTGAGTTTAATTGGATTTAGTTAAAAAATCAGAGAAGTTTTTCTTTTGTAACTACACAACCACAGACAACTTCACCTTTGAACCTAGGTGGCAACAAAGACGAGAATAAGTCCTTAATTTGCAAGGAAAGAAAATTAGAAATCTGAAAAGATGCATGATGCTGATGAAGTTCATGTCGGACACTAAATGGACCCTGTGGTGAGACTGTTTCTCAACTGGTGTTACAAAGCACAACAATGACCTTTGAACCACAAAAAAAGATGTTCTTAATTTAGAATCTTTCAGAAAACTAAACTGCCTGTGTCCGGATAGATTCATAATCAATCAATATTTCCCAGCTCAAAGAAAAAAATATGCTAAAGGTCAAATACCAGTATGTGAAAGCCGCCTCTTGACTATGACAAACCTCATGTTTTCATACAAATTGACAAAAATGTTGAACTGACCTCTGGGGATACGACTTCTCTGAGCCATGACTCCCAAATGTTTTATTTCCGTTGGCCCTCGTCCTAAGAATCACTTATTTCGTCTTGACTAAATAAACAAAACAACATCTCAAGCCATTATGCTTTGGCACGGCCTCAGAGAGCAGCAGCAACCCAAGTCCCAAAGTCCCATCTGGGAAATACTGCTCCAGAAATACAAATAAAAGGCAGTATTTTTTTCAGCTCCATCCATGTTAACGTCCTCCCTCCCTGCTTTTCATCCCTAAATTCCTACTCTAGCTTATTGCGCTACCTATTCATTTTCTTTTTTACCTCGATTTGGATGCATATATGTTGTGTTTGTGTAAATGACGTGATTTGTTTGTCGGGACCTGGTAATGCAGTTCCCTCCTGCTGCACTATATTGACCCCAGCTCCATATGATTATTTGCCAAACTGTTAACTTCACACATAAAGATTGACGACATGTGTCTTGCCAAAGTTTCCTGATCGCCCCCTGGTGGCTGTCTGTCCAAGGACACTTCGGCATGCTGACTAGGGAAGACAGGGATCGAGCTGCCGACATTCTGGTGAAAGGACGACCACTCTTACCCCTGAGCCACAGAGCCACAGGTTTGTCAATCCCGGCTGTTTTCCAGTCTCATCGCCTCGTTCTGAGCCGATATCCGAACTCTCTCCAGCCGCACTGCTCCGCCGGCTGCACCACTGGCTCTACTCTCGCTGTGGATCCCTTGTCTTAGATCTGCTTTTGGGTTTGGGCTTGATATATCTCAGCAGGGACATTATATATTATTATAATAAGCCACTGAAAGAAAAAGATTAAACAAATTGTTGCTGTTTTCAGCAGAAAAAAGCCATTAGTCTTTCAGGAGGAGCAGCACAAGTTAATTTTTTTTAATAAACTAGAAGATGTGATTCAGCCGATTGACCTTCATGCCCTGTGTACTGTATCTGTGCCCCTCGACTGAGCCTGTCTGCAGGCAGAGGAGGAAATGGGTGTTCTGACCGCTACATAAACATTACATCAACTCTAAAGTCCGGCCGCCTGCCACTCAATGATTCCACCTCATTCCCTCATCACCTGATAACGCACCCAGTTCCTTCCTCAATAATAACACTCAAACCCAAAGACAATAAAAAAAAAAAACGCTCGCCCACGGATCAGACTACTTAACCTCCCAGCGTCTGAAAATCTGATAAACTTGGAACCAAAACAGGAGGAAGAAAGTTGCACAATAAAGCATTTCTGCTCCTTGAATTACGCAAAGTCGCACAAGGGTTGAGGGGCTTGTGCTGGTGACCGCGTTGACTTTGCTGAGTGGAGAAAGTGGATTCCTCTGCAGCTGTAAAGTCTGCAAAAACTGAGTTATCTGACTCAAACCAGTGTGTGTGTGTGTGTGTGTGTGTGTGTGTGTGTGTGTGTGTGTGTGGAAGAATTTGAGAATGCATACTGTTGGCAGTTGTCACCTTTCATTTATTGATTTTTCGTGCACTTCTTTTTTTGCAGCTTTATTCCAGTCATCAAGTTTTTCAGTACTGATGACTCTTCTCTATATTCTTCATGTATTTACTTTTTCCTACTTGTTATCATTTTGTGTGTTAACATCTCCTGGTCCTAACGGCGTAAAAACATTTGTTTGTGACACCCGTTGCCTACACATATCAGTGAGCTAGAATATGACATTGATATTAGTGACAGTGATAATTGGGTATGTTCATTTTAATAAGATTTTAATAATCTTATCATCTTATCGCTGGTGGTTACAGGTTTGTAGTCCATTTTGTTACCGCACGGTGGCTGAGAAAACACTTCTTAATAAAAACAAAAAACTTTATTTATTTTTCCTATTAGCCTATTTAATTGCCCAATAATACCTATACCCACTAGAGTGTGTGCGGTGTGTGTGTGTGTGACAATCGTGTGTGATCAATCATATTTAATTTCTCTTTCACATAAGAACATTACTAACATGGATGTTCTGTGTGATGAGATTTGTCAGGGTTGCAACTCTCACTGTTTCCTCGAAGCCCCTGATAAATCAACAGCTTGCTCTTTATTTAAAGGTCATTACCTCAGGGGTTTCTCATGGGCGACCTGCTCATTGTTTCTGCTCTAACATAACTTCCTGGCTCTTGCTGAGCCCACCCACAGACCCCTGATAACATGTCAGAAAAACATAAAGGACTTTTAAGTTCACTCGCTGCGGTTAATTTGTTGCACTTCACTCAGGAAGACGAGAGCCACACGACAGGGCCAGGCTCAGGTTCACTTGTTCCCCATTTGAACCCTAGACCTTCAGGGGATCAGATTGTTATAGGAAGCCATTTGACCACATAAACCTACAGGTGTAGATTATGTATTTACACCTGTACTTTGGATTGTGATGTAACCGGCCGAGCCCCCCCCCTGGAGCTGGTCAGGGACGGATGTCGGGGGAGGCATCGTGACCACATTTACCACCAGTGTGAATGAAGGTCCTTGTCAATCCACACGCAACAGCTACATGGACAGAAATCCATGATCGTGCTTGACTTCTAAACCAGTGAGGTAGCACTAGCTCAGCAGCTAGCAGCTAGCAGCTAATAGCCATTAAACACACAAAGCAGTCCTCTCCTCTGCCTTCGTCTATGGACGTTACTCTACCTAAGGCCACCAGGTTCTTTTGTTCCTCTATCTTTTCTTGTTGATATTTGGACCTGTGCATATGTGATGTGAACTTCACTAAACTAAACTACAACTGGTGATGTATTGAAGTTTGTTTCTAACTGTATCTTATGATATGTGACGGAGGGATTCTGCCAAGGAACGCTCACATTTCTTTTTTTGTTTTGTGGACTCAAACAGTTCACCCCCCACCTCCATCCGCATAGTGGTGAATAGATCATGAGTGATTCATTTATTTTCCGGAGAACTATCCCTTTAAGAGAGGCTGCATTGTCTGATCAAATTACTTGAGAAAATGATACTAAAGTACTTAAATAAAATACTTCTCTTTGACCAGATTTTTATTGTGACATTATTAATTTCTTGCTCTATTAAATAAAAAAACCCTAATGAACATACACAGTTTTTATATAAATCTATTAAGTGATTACTACTCAATATATAACTATAGATTTACTCTGCAGTACCTGATTTCAAGTCAATAAATACACTATATATTAGTGTTATTTATTGTGTTTATATTGCAATTTATATTTGCATTCCATATAGAAGCTATACAGCTTTTGAAGGCCATAGCATGTGGGAATACAAATGGCACATCTCTCCACGAGAGTCCTTCTGTTGAATGCTATATGGAACATGAATCATAAAACAATGCCAAAAGCCACATCTAAAAATATCCACTGGCTCCAAAAGCTGCGGATGACGGCTTCAGCGGATTGTCTCCAGGTACTAGCCTCCCACACCACAGTCCTGCTGCTGCTATCGTGGGCCACATCTGAGGCTATGGAAATGAGTGACGCAGTATCCACTGCTGCTGATACGCATCACACTTGCCATTAGAGCTTCCTCTTGATGTGTGTGTCGAAGTGGAGCGTGGGCTGTGATGTGTGCTCGTCTGCGAACTCCGACAGTAAATATATTTTAGGCCTTTTAACAATCCTTACCTTTTATTTGTAAGGTTATATTTGTGTGTCCTCGCCTGCAGCGGTTCATAATCTTTGCCTCTCTCATATTTACAATGTAAATATAAAAAACGGATGTGTTGACGGCATAGATTTTGTCCTAAAGGAAACATGAAATCATTCACTTTATTAGCCACTATCAATAACAGCAAACATGAAACCTATTTATAAGTAATTATGTATTAAAGACGTTAGGTCTCAATATCACATTGAATTATTATTTAAGCCTGGACCAGCATTACGTGTTGTGTCCCTAGACTTGACTGCTCTAAAAAGGGAAGTTACATTATCTGGAGGTTCACTGCAGTATAGGTCATGCACCTCACATCCATGTTAGTAGATTGGACATGAGTCAAACGAAGAAGTCAAAGTACCATTTAAGTACTTTTTTCTCAAAGGTTTTCATCATTACATCTAGTTCTCATCCCTCTGTTTGCATGCCTAAGTATTTAGATTGCAGATGAATTTCGTTTTAGTCATGATTGACAGCTGACATTGACTCGTGATTGGTCAAGTGCATGTATCAATGTGACCTTGATACTGCATCTACACTCCATGATCACAATTGTGTTAATGCTGTCTCCAAATGACATTAAATAAAAGATGACAGGGCCGGATCTGAGGAATTTTCAGATACGCCTCATCGCACGAGTGGCTAAAAACAGTAGTACATATGGGCCGGTGAGTTTTTTTCAAACCAAATACCTCAGCACCTGGCTGTCAGCAGCTCACTGACCAACAACAACCCAGTGAAACCACCCCGTCTGTACATTATGGTCATTTTGTACCGATGGGCCATTTAAAAGACGAATTCCAGCACTCCATTAGGAAAGGCTGTAAGAGCGAGCGATAGAGAGACAAGTAAGAGAAAAATCAAGACCTCTCATCCCCTCTAAAGCCTTGCCTGGCCATGATTTGCTCAGAGGCCACTGATAAAACGATAGCTGTCTGCTGACAATAAGGCCTTTGAGGCTGAGAGAGGAGCCTGTGTCTCATTTACATGGACTGGGGAACTGTGACTCTTTGTGATTCAGCTTGTACACGCTGAACTTCCAGCTGCAGCCCTGGCTGAGGGCAGCGTGTTTGGGGATGTTAATTTGAAAGTGAACTGTCTTGATATGGTTGAATAATGGGGGGGTGGGGGATTGCTAGTGGGTAGAAGGTGCAGTCTTCCACAAAGGAGGACTTGATTTTCGGCTTTTGCCCCAATAATTGGATGCAAAACAAGGAGTCTTACGCTTTCAAATGTGAATACAGTGTGAGACAAATACATTTTTGAGAGAGGAACTTGTGCTCTGACGAGTATCGCACGTCATCCACATTTTAAACAGCAGCTAGTCGAGAAGTTACTGTTCCGCAGCCACAGACGGGACATTTATTTTAAAACGTCACATTTCCTTGTTCCCGAGATGTTTCCCACTGATAGCCACTTCACCACCCTCTCATTTCGCACAGACAGAAAGAGAAATGTACGGATGAATGGAGAGACAGAAAGACGGCATAGAATGATAAACACATGCAAAGTGTTGTACTTTTCCTTGTTCATTAATAAAGGACTGAGCTGCCGTAACTTTGCATGCACTCCTTCTGAACTTGCAACTCATTGCAATCCCAAGTTATTTGCAACATTTTGTAACAAAATACACACGAAAACAACTATTAATCCAATTAGAACCACTGAATGGATCTATAGTTAAGACAGCTATGTTTAATTTGTGTTATATATTTATTAAGACAAAAAAAACTTTCATATCAGACTTTAATGGTCCCCACAGGTAGTCGATGATATATGGAACGATAATTTCTATGTAATCAAACTGGTTCCACACAATTTCACTTAACCAGGAAATCCATTCAATCTAATTAATAACTGTGGTTCTCTGATGTGCTGCAGACCACATCAAAAGTACTTTATAACTTAACTTACTGGTGATTAAAATGTTTTGTCCGAGACCTTTATAGAGATCTTGGTGGTTTATGGGGTTTGATGACATCACGTTATTCACTCACAGATCCATTCGATTGCAACCTGATCAGAGGTGCATCGATCCTGATCATGTGGAAACAATCAGTGTGGTTATGTAAGTTGTTCTGTTTCTCACTGTTCTCCATTGTGCAGTCGGCCTGATCAGCCACAGCCCTTTTTAAGAGGAACTGAAATTTGAATAGAATAAACAGAGCGCCTTTACTAGATATAAGCACTACAGACCAGCAGTTAACACCCTGACCCTGGTGTCTAATTAAAGGAAAACATGAGAAATAGTACTCTTCAAAATGTGATAAAGGTTCATTTCAGGGAAGTAAAGTATTTCCCATTTTTCTACTTTAACTTCCTTTGTGATTCTAGTCGAACCGTGTTTCTTCTTTGAAAATCTCAACGTTGGAAGTAAAGAATTTACATCTGATGTACCCTGAAGACTCAAATCCATATGACGACCCTGATCTAAGTACTGGTCCTGAAGGAAAAGAAAGATCCTAAATTTCTGTCATTTATTGACACATTTTTAATATGCATCTCTCTGACTTGTTTCCTTCAGTACACAGGAGAATAAAGGTGTGACGCCTGAGCCTCATCAGCTTCATGTTAATGTGCGAAAGACGCCCAGACTCAGTGACGCGTGTCAAAATGACAGCTGCGAGGAAAAGGGAGAGTGATGAGAAAGAGAAATGGTTCAAAGAGTAACGCTACATCCGTACTACTACATTTCATTTTCAAAACACAACAACCCTCCTCCGGATACACATGGCGTCCACACTTCTCCAGAGTTTAAGGTGGAAGGTGCTTCGGCTTTAGTTAAGGGTTAGTGTTTCAGTCTGGACTAACAGAGACAGGGATGGATGGAAACGATGACTTGGGCACGACTGCTTTCTGATAGGGTCTTTTTTGGGCCTTCACTGATTCCTCAGGCTCCTATCTGCCCCTTTCCAGAAGAAAACAACCGGCGGTAGCTTAGGCACCAGTGAAAAACATGCGTGAGACAATCTCTTTTTCATCTGAAACTTAAATAAACTCTGTCCATACTGGCACACCTGAAATCATGTCCAGTGTATGTGCGTGGTCACGTGAAATATGTTTTCAGGTTTGTTAGTATGGACAGAGATCATTTCAGTTTCAGATGAAAACTAGTAGTATCTGATGTGGCCTCAAACAACTTCAATGACGCTGCTCGAAAGGAGAGGAAAAGAAAACAAGGGGGAGACGAAGAGAGAAAGAAGAAATAAAGAAAAATCACAACTATGTTTCGTTCCTCTTATTCAGGGTGTTTTCTGTCGCCCTGTTCCAGCTTACGGATGTGTGAAAATAAACAGTTTCAAAGGTGTGAATACATGCACTTGTTTTCTGCCAGTTCATTCAAAAAAGTTCCCTAAAACATGTGTCATCGATCAGATGTCTTATCTCTCACTCCATCACAAGACTCTTGATTGGGCAGCAGGTTTGGAACAAGAAAGTCCTGAGATCAGTATCCGACTGTCTCGTCTGTCTTCTCTTCTAATCAAAAGTCTAAATCCAATTATCTCAAATTCATGAAAACAACATGAGATCTTTCATTTTTGCCTTAAAAATGTGTTCAATACAATTTTCAATCATTCAATAATAGACAGTTTGTGATGTGAGTTCTCGTCAGTCCGTGTACGAGCCGTTCTCCACAGTATTGAAACCAGGGGGATGTTGGCCGACTCACATTTGCACATGCTGATCAGTTAAATGCCGACTCTCAGCTCACTTCACGGAGCACTCCACTGTATAACCTACTCTGCAAGGTCAAGCATGAACTTCCCTACTTGATAAAAAAGGGCGTCACAGTTATCAGCATTTACTGTCTCATTTCGACAGGACAAACCAACATAGGATCATCTGAATAGAACGTGCTTTTGATCATCTGTACCAATTTTTTGTGAAATAAAGTTAATTCAAATCCGCTCCCATCTACAAAATGTACTTAATAGCTGATAGGATGTGGAGTATTAGCGATGCAGATGATTTTATTTGAGTTATAATTACTTAATGGCGTTTAAAGTGGATTATAATCCGATATCTGAAAGGTTGTGGGTACCAGGTTGGAAGTGAGCAGCCTGTACATGAATCATTAAGAAAGATATTCAAACATGTTCCCTAATGTAGAATGAATGTGTCCCCATTTTATTTAATAAATACTACTAATATTCACCAAGACGTCCACATTTACAGACTTCAAGGTACAAAATCTAGAGAGCAAGAGGCCCATTGAATTTGTATCGGTTGAATGGTGAGGGTTGTGTCCTGAATTTCTGTTCCACCAGTCAATCTATCTGGACCAAAGAACCTGCACATGACAAACTAAACCCTCAAAGGTACAACCAAGTCCCTGTGTTTGAGGTCGTCCCTTGTGGCTGCAGGACGGACAGGGACACTGGGCTGCACCTCATTCCATTCCTGACCCCTTTGTGTTGGCCACACACATCCTCACATGCCATTCTCAACCTCCCTCAGCCACTCTCTCTCTCTCTCTCTCTCTCTCTCTCTCTCTCTCTATCAATCTATCTATCTATCTATCTATCTATCTATCCCTCTCTCTCAAGACAGACGAGAAAGACCAGTGGGACAAGGACAGGTGGCTCAGAGTTTCTGTGACTGTATGTTACCTGTTGCTCTGATGGATGAGCAGCACACTCGCCTCACACACTTGACACTGACCCGTACAATCCAGATATAATAAATAACCAATAAACCAATTTGAAATGTTAGGAATCTCCACTGACTATTTTCTTTATGTGGGAAAATGTGCAACAGTAAGTACACTTTAATTAAAACATCTTCCTCTAAATTGGACACGATTGTAAAGAAAAAGGAAATAGTTGTTTCAAGTTGTTGCTGATATACATTGAATTTTATTAATTTATATAATAAGCAAAGGCCAACTCTATCTCCCAGACTTCACAGAGGTTGTTCACTTTGCAGGCTTCAGCAGCAGCAACCTGCGCAACAGGTGCAGTCCCACACGGACCATTACCATCCAAGCAAAGCGGCCTGTTCGCCCTGAATGACGCCTCAGCAACACCTGGTTTAAAGTCTGATCCCAGTGCCTGTGAATGGAGGTTGTTCTCACCTCGGGGAGCGCGCAGAGGAGCAGCAGAGTCCACAGAGAGACGCCGGAGCGCCGCAGTGGCTGCATCATGACGCGCGGTCAGGGACACGACTGGAAGCGCTTTGTGTTCTATCCGCTGAGTCCTATCATTGTCCAAACTTAGTTCCTGCTTCAAACGAAATGCGAAAAGTCTCACTTCTGTGGTAAACTGCCGCTACTTCGCGAGAACTCAGTGGGGGGAGAAAGTTGAGAACGATGAGTTTTACGCGCGGGTAACGGGGAGGAGCGGTGGCGGCGAGTTCGGGGAAGTTTTGGTGAAGTGTGCCACTCCTCCTCCTCAGCCCAGCAGCTCTGTCCCAGTTATCACCACCCGAGGAGTCCCAGCCTCAGCCCGAGGGTCCCAGTCCGATCGGGGGGGGGGGGGGGGGGACTATGAGGAGGAGGAGAGGGCTGTCCGGTCAAGCAGAAATTAAAAAAGAGAAAGGAGTCATCCCACATTCCTGACATAACTTGGCCAATCAGGGTGAAGGAATTCATCTGTCTGTGTAGCAACTCCCCGCAAAGACGAGCAGTTAATAAGTTGTCATGTTTTTTAGGAAACTTACGTGAAGTTCAGTGGCTGAGTTTGGCTGATGAGTATTGTCATCATTCAGTGATTCATAATCACTTTTTCAATTTATAAGTTGATCTCTATTCCAGAAATGTGTCTGTCTCATTGTATGTCTGTCCAACCGTTTGTGTGTGTGTGTGTGTCTGTTTGTCCTTCTGTCCATCTGTATTTCTATCTGTCTGTCTGTCCGCATTACCACAGGACAAACAAACTGCCCATTCCAAACAGGCAGGATTAGAACGAGAACTCCACTAGTTGTTTCAATGGCAAAATGGTCGTCACATGTTTTCCCCCCCAGGCAAACATATTCAAATAAAAGTGATATAAAAAGACCCATGTTTGTGGTATGCAAATCCAAATAAGGGTATAAGGTCAAGGACACAGTAGAGTCTGTTGACAAACATGTTTGAGTTACGTCAAACAACAACATTAAGTCAAGAAGGACTAATGATCGAGTCCACAAAACATATCAAAGGACATTTCAGTGTCGTTGAATGGCTGAATCAGGAAAAACACTACAATATGGGAGGGTGCATGACAACGGCTAGTCATGTAAAGTGTATATATAGAAACAAAATTATCAGTTTTGTCACAGAGCGCTGTTCAGGAAGCAGCAATGTGGATGGATGGCTGTGAAAACAGGGAATCATGGTAGGATGTCTTATAATAATAATAAATATGTACAGATATTTCTAAACTGAGGCACCATTATCAAGATTTGTCTCCTTTCCTTTATCTCCCGGGTTTGATTCCTCTTTCCCCTGATACCTTCAGGTTTATTATTTATTTGTTTATTTGTTTAAAACACTATATGAGTCCATGTTAAAGCTTTAAATGTGTCCATATCACCGCTTACATCCGTGTGATAAGAACAACTTAAAATGAGATAAACCAACTTTTAGAAACACTTGTTTTGACTTTTTAGTTGGGCTTATGTCCCATCCACTAATATGGAGGAGGCAGGGTTTATGACCTGTATTGCAGCCAGCCACCAGGGGGCGATAGGGCCCCCAATGTTTCATTTTGGGGGCGCAGTCATCCTTCTTTATATACAGTCTTTGTCTCTGCATCACAGATATAGATCTTAAAGGATGAGTACACAATTTGTCGATCATGTCTTAAAACAATCAGCCCGAATCCATATATGGTAACAGGTTGTGCTTCCTCGTGTTCGTACTGATCACGCAGAATTAACACCTCTGAATACTCGTGTTGCTTTGCTGAAGATGTGCTGTGTTCAGCGGCTGATTCCTCGACCTTTAAATAGAGCACAGGACACCGAAGCTGCCACGGCTTTGTGACGGACAGTTTCATAATGGCTGTTAACAGAGGCCTGCTGATGATGGCTAATGGAGATAGAGAGGATTTGAACTGGTCACTATGACTAACCATTCCCCAGGAAATGTTATGTAATCCTCTCTGGGAATGTTGCAGCGTGTTTGTCCGTTTTTTCCATTATTTCCCCCAAGGCCTGCTCTGCACATTAATGCTTTTGTTGCTGTACACAGTTTATATTCATTTAGTCAACTATATCTACTACTATTGTTTGTCGGGTGCAGTCTGGCTCAAGAGTGAATGGAGATGAGGCTGATAGTGTGCAGGCAGAGGGGATTTTATCTTATCTGCATGAAGTCATAAACATCTAAACATCATTTCAACATGAGACTTTAACCTCGAAGCCTGACTAAAGAAAGGTTAAAGGCGCTGTAATACATGTGCCACTCACACGCAGCTGGCTTATATTATATTGTTCTATAAAGTGCCGTAAACCAACCTGTGAACTGTGGCATTTTGGCCAAAGAACAGATGGAGCCGTTAGCCTAGCTCCACTTCTCCAAACCAAAAAAATCTGTTTATTTTTCTTACCATGCTGAAGTGTAATTTTATCGTTCATCGTATAGATATAAAGGTTTTATAAGGACGACTTAAATGCTTTTGTCATGGATGTAAGGGATGTATTTAATTTGCCTAAAGCCCTCATATTAGCAGTGCTAACACGAACGTAGAAGGAATTTTGTTTACTCTCAGGCAATGCAAATCAAATGAAAACGACTGATTAAATCGTTTTCCAGTGTTAGACGTGCCTGAGTCTGATGAAGGCCTGAGTGCAAACTATTTCACCCGTCAAGCAAGTTACAATGGAAATCAGTCACAGAGTCATTCGATTCTACAAAGAGACTAATACCTGGTTTAATGGCAAAGTGCAGGAGACATAAAGTCACAGCCAGGCCCATTATAGTGAACAGAGTCTCTTTTTACCCATCTGAAGATTTGCCACATTAGAATCTGTTATATTTGAAGAACAAACAGAGCGAATGGAAAGAGAAAAGGAAAATAAAACGGTGTTCTGTCCCTGTGATGATCGACTGTGTTATGTGATTACATATCTTCTCTGTGTAGCTGGACCCGGCTTCAAAGACGAGAGCAAGCAGACACAAATAGACCCGGTTCAAGTTCAAACATCAATCTGAAAAGATGTTCCTCTCGGTGTTTGTTCTGCCTGAGAGAAGTTAGAAGCAGGAAAACCAAAGTTCCTGATGGAATCCTGAAGACAACGGAGAAGATTCCTATTATCAGGATAAAGTGTATACATATTGTCCAGCATCCACAAACTGTAGGTGTGATTTCAGTTGATGAAAGTGTCAAATAATTAATTTTATAAACCTATTTGGAGGTTCTTTCATTTCGATCGACTTTTAATTACGTAATATTTGTTTTAACCGTCTCAGCTGTAACCGTTTGGGGCAAACTGCATATGGTGCATTTTCAGTTTGTATTAGTCACTCGTGATAGATAACAGTGATTCAGTTCTGCACAATGGGAGTAAAACTTACTCCCATTGAACACAATACTTCATCCATGAGCATCATATGTGACAGAGTCACGTCAGGTAGATTTGCATTATGTTCAATAATGGTGAAGACAATGGCTCCAATGATTCCACACTGCTTTACATACAAACAGTGTTTTGCTGTTGTTTTGATTGAGATACCCCTAGTGACCAGGGTTATGGTTATGTAAAATGCACGGATGTTTATTTGTATTGTTCTTTTTCTGCTCTAGGCTGTGGTTGACCATGAAATATACGCGTATATTCAACCATCCTCCAGCTGTGACTGGATCTAGCAGCCAGAGTGGGAGGAGGGATCGTCACTCTGATTGTAAATTCATCACGGATCATGGGCGACAGTCTGACAGGGATTCACGCTGGGAGTTTATGGAGAGCTGTGATGGAGCTTCCATGGAGATTCAGTCGCTGGGTGCAGAATGCTCCAAACAAAAAGCTTTGTGTTATTCCCTTTGTGCAGGAAAGACCAGTTTCACAACACAGATGCGCTCGACACAGATATTAACACAATTAATCTCATCTGTCATCGGAGCAGTGAAAAGAAAAAAATAACTGATGGGAATCAATCAACCAAGAGTGATGAAAAATAATAAATAACTATACAATATACAAAATTAATAGTTATAATATGAGAATAATGGCAAACATAAATATTTAAAGTTCCAATAGCTAGCTAAGTGGTTGGGGGAAGTTTACTTCAACATTAGGTCAATTTGAAGCTCCTACAAGAAACTTTTCATTTTGGTTGATTTTGGCGCCACTGTGGACAAAAGCATGTTTCCACCATTTGAGATCTGCATGCTTAAATTCGAACCTCAGATTGAAGAGGAACAATGCGGTTTTCCCCCCGGACGTGGAACTACGGACCAGCTCTTCACTCTCACAAGGATCCTGGAGGGGGCCTGGGAGTATGCCCATCCGGTCTACATGTGTTTTGTGGATCTGGAGAAGGCGTATGACCGGGTCCCCAGGGAGAAACTGTGGGAGGTGCTGCGGGAGTATGGGGTAAGGGGGTCTATCCTCAGGGCCATCCAATCCCTGTACTCCCAAAGCGAGAGCTGTGTTCGCGTCCTTGGCAGCCAGTCAGTTTCGTTCTCAGTGGATGCTGGTCTCCGCCAGGGCTGCGCCTTGTCACCAATCCTGTTTGTGATATACATGGACAGGATATCGAGGCGTAGTCGTGGTGGGGATGGGTTGCAGTTCGGTGGTCTGAGGATCTCGTCACTGCTTTTTGCAGATGATGTGGTCCTCATTGGATCATCGACCTGTGACCTTCGACACTCACTGGATCGGCTGGCGGCCGAGTGTGAAGCGGCTGGGATGAGGATCAGCACCGCTAAATCTGAGGCCATGACTCTTAGCAGGAAACCGATGGATCGCTAACTCCGGGTAGGAAATGAGTCCTTAGCCCAAGTGAAGGAGTTCAAGTACCTTGGGGTCTTGTTCGCGAGTGAGGGTACTATGGAGCGTGAGATTGGCCGGAGAATCGGAGCAGCAGGGGCGGTATTGCGTTCGCTTTACCGCACCGTTGTAACGAAAAGAGAGCTGAGCCGCAAGGCAAAGCTCTCGATCTACCGGTCGATCTTCGTTCCTATCCTCACCTATGGTCATGAGGGCTGGGTGATGACCGAAAGGACGAGATCGCGGGTACAAGCTGCCGAGATGAGTTTTCTCAGAAGGGTGGCGTGCGTCTCCCTTAGGGATAAGGTGAGAAGCTCAGTCATCCGTGAGGAACTCGGATTAGAGCCGCTGCTCCTTTACTTAGAAAGGAGTCAGCTGAGGTGGTTCGGGCATCTGGTAAGGATGCCCACTGGGCGCCTCCCTTGGGGAGGTTTTTCAGGCACGTCCAGTGGGGAGGAGATCTCGGGGAAGACCCAGGACTAGGTGGAGAGATTATATCTCAACACTGGCCTGGGAACGCCTCGGGATCCCCCCGTCAGAGTTGGTCAATGTGGCCCGGGAAAGGGAAGTCTGGGGCCCCCTGCTTGAGCTGCTCCCCCCGCGACCCGACCCCGGATAAGCGGACGAAAATGAGATGAGAATGATGAGATAAATGCTTAAATTCCCCTGCTATGATTATCGTCAGCTGTTTGTTGACGTCATGCAGATTTTCAATTACGCCTCAGCCTTAGCTTGTGGTGAATACTTCCAAAAAGGCTATTTTTATAAGAATTCCCTTGGAAGAAAAAAGACTGCAGTAAATCTTTCCTCTGACCTGCTGCTGTAGCTCATAATGATGCAGCAATATTAAAATCAGACTGTTTCAAAACCAAGTAAAATCTCTTTGTAGGGGCTTGAATATAAACATTATATTGCTCTAAGCTTGGTAAGAGCTGATGTAGAGACCTGTCCATATTGCTCCCGCCCCACCAGTGAACCCACGCCTCTTACAGCTGTAGGCCTCCTTTTGCACTTCCCCCTCCACCACCATCCGCTCTCAAGCTTTAATTCTCTTTTCTTTCCGTTGCTTCCACGAGCGAAACAGGCTCACTCCGATTATTAACTCTAGAGAACATACAGAGCCTTTACACATCACAGGAGCACGAACCACACTCTCAGTTTGTCTGTGTGAACTGGGATGTCCCCCTTTACATGTCTGTGCACTTCTGGTCCGAACAGAAAGTTTCTGATAATGTTTGAGTTAAAAAAAACAACAAATGATGGTCACAGCCACTTATCAGATCAGAATCCTCCCTCTGTAACTCTGCTCTCATCTCTTCATCTTCGTGACTCTCCTGTCGTTGTTTATTCTGGGTAAATGACCATAATCGCCGCTGTGACCCATGAACATGTTGATACATCCTCACTGTCAGAGCTTCTTGTTTAGAGTTGGACACTGGAGTAAACAGGGATTTCTAATCTAGCATCTGAAACTGTCCAGTCCGAAGTCCCTCGTGGGGATCGTACAAGGCTGAGAAGAGGTTAGTAACAGCACTGGCGTGGCGAGGTCGCTGTGACAGAGCCCTCCAGCGAGGGGAGGAAATGCAACAGAGAGACGTTATCTTTGCACACTCCTTTACAAACTCTTTTAAAAACATCTGATTCCCCAGAATTGTATGCTTCCCAGATCAGATTGTGACAGAGTCTAAATCTGGCCCACGAATTGTCATCGGTCTGGCCGAGCAGTCTCACACAAGTTAACATTCACTCCACAGTTTAAACAGTTATAACCATAGTTTGAATATAAAGATGGATGCTAAGTCTCCACTTCCTCCTGCTGTGCCGAAATGGAGCGAAAAATATACCTATTACTAATGTGGCCATTTTGTGCCGAAGATGGAGCGATCTACTGTCAGAGGATGGAGTCGTGGTATTGACGTCCTGCTCTTGACCAATTGCTTATTTTTTTTACGCATGAAGAAATAATTCAAACCAAACTTATGGAAACTTGAACAAACCTAACCCTAAATAACAGAAACCATCTATGAGAAGAATTGATTTCACATGTTTTGACCTTTTGATCTGGCTCGTGTCCCATCCACTAACATGGGAAGGCATGGCTGATGACCTGTACTACACGGCAGCCACCAGGGGGCAATAAAGACATTTTGGATTCACTTTAGGGGAGCTGTCATGTCGTCCATCTCTCTACACAGACCCTCTAGTTAATGTCATTAAGTTAAAATATACAAAAATGCTCAAGTCTCTTCACGTTCACGCTAAAATAAAAGCAGGCCACCGGCAGTATCTTCTCTGCTGCAGCTGCACACTTTCCTCTTTCATTTGTTGCGATTTTACTTCAATGTTTGACTTTTGCTTTTACTCTGTATAGAGTTATTTTTTTTTAAAGTACCGATACAAGTAGGCTACACAAAGACCACTTGGTTACAGTAAAGAGAGCAGGTTGCTTTCATCCCTGAGGTCCCCACAAATGACATAACACAGCAGGTTAATAAATGACTGTTTCCCACCACAGCCACATGTCTGGTTCACATGCAACATCTTATCTGGTTTTATTGATAAGATTTTAACATCAGGGACACAGACGTCTGAGTGGTTAGAGACAGTTAATCAGAATGTAATGAATACCCAACAAGCACCAGAGTTACTAAATAACTGAATCAATACCTGCATACAGTCGACTATTAGATAGTGATGAGTTTAACAGCTGATGTCCTGATACTGTACGAATGAAACTGTCACTTTAACACAGCTTATAATCAATTAATAATAATCAGGATCATATCACATAATACTTGATATTTTCTGTCTGCTCTTGTAAAGTGGAGGTTATTATTCAACCAAACTAAAAAGCAGCCACTCCTGTGAATGAGATGCATCATTAGGTATTCAAGAAGGGCTTGTCAGCTATTCATTAAGAGAAGCCTACTCCAGCAATTCAGCATATTGCCAACATGAGGTCAGAGGGGGTCACACAAGATAGATTTAAACTAGACATTAAATGCAGCAGAGGCCGGCATTGGATTCGTCCCTATAGTGCGGATCAAGCTTAAAAATCCAGACCTTCCCTCGGCGCTCACTCCCTGACAGAAATATATGTTTTTCCACAACCACAACAAGTTCCCTCTGTGTGTTATGTGTTAATCAGTTGTAGAGTTCCTCTTTAACTAGTTCCCAAGTTGTTTGCACATAACCGGTCACCATTGTGTCAGGGCCATGTTATCATTCTCCGTTTCATTTTGATTCCTGACACCTGAACACTTGTTTCATTTATCAGTCCAGCAGATAGTCTCCCTCTTCAGACCTAATGCTATATAGCATCACATGGACACCTGCTGACTGCGGCAGCCAGCGGACATCAGATGAGCACTTTACACTTTACAGGCCCCTTACCCCCCCCCCCCCCCACTGCACAGAAGGGATCAGCTGCCTATCTGTGTTAGACTGTGTCATGGATCCTGACAGCCGGGCATGGAAAGAAGCTGCGGCCGGCATCTGAATGTGACGAGGTGAGTCACAGTCAAATCTGAGATCGGCATCGGTTCTGTAACAGACAGGAAGGCTTCGAGTTAGAGGTCACTGCTCTAAATATCACTTCACAGGTGTGTATCCATAAGTGTGTATCAATGAGACAGACTCAATCGGGCAATAGTCATTCATAAAGTGGCCCGCAGTGAGCTATCAGTACCACTAGAGGCCTCTATTTGTTACCAGAGGAATGTTGCTCCTGTGCATAACTTCTCAACTTACAGTGTTGGTGATTTTTACTGTATCTGAGTCACTCTACCTATAAAGAAAATAACTGCTATTACACTTATATTCATTTACAGGCCCATACTTAATGAACATTCAAATTCCAATGTCACATCAGTGTGAAATGTTTTTGGGGAAATTGGGCTGTGAGTGAGTCTCGCCGGGTATGAGGAAGTGATGTAACAGTCAGTTCCCAGTGTAGCTGTCAGTGAAATGGACAGCTCAAGGCCACTGGCTTGTATCATTAATTTGGTTACATGATGCTTTCCCTCTCACCGTTTATACTGAGTGACAATGACCTTGTGTGTGTGTGTGTGTGTGTGTGTGCGCACGCGCACGCGTAGAGGTGAGATCATTTTTAAAAGGGACGAGGAGGAGAAGATAAGGAAGTACAGGGGAGTTCATTTAGTTGATTGGAGTGCGGTGGGGAAGGCGAGGATGTGTGGGAGAGATAAATAAGCAGAGAGGATTGGACTCATAAATAGGGAAGTGGGTCATAAATAGTGAAGAAAGATGGGAGAGAGAGAGGGAGAGAGAAAACGAGTGAACAGTTAGACAAGACGTAGTTTTTCCATTGGCTTTTATGGAAATATACTAAACCCAGCAACGTGCTCTTGTTTCATCTGTGTCAGTATTTTTTTTCCAGTGCTATTCAGATGGATGTGGGCATGTACGGTTTTACATGTAGGTATACAGGAGCTTATGTTTCTGTGTCTGGACAAACTTTATCACCATGATGGCATCAACTGTGCCTGTAGAAGTCAAAACATGTTACAGATGTAGCAGAGATTAAAAGATGGATGTGTAAACCGATAACGACAAAGTGGTAATTTAATAAAGTTGTAATAACTACTGAGTACTCATGTAATTATGTAGGAATGACTACAGAGAACTTAAGTAACAATGTAGTAATGACTACTGAGTACTCATGGAATAATGAAGTAATGACTACTGAGTAATCATGTTATAACGACTATTAAGAGCTAATAATATAGTTATGACTAGTAAGTACTCATGGATGTGAGCATCACGTGGTATCGACTGGTGTGATCTCTTGAAATTGGTGTTAGATAGGATGCTAGCACAGACTCAAGCATAACTCAGCATGAAGACTGGATGATAGAAACATCTTGCTTCTTGGACCTCTAACGTTCAGCAGCTGAGTCTGATATGTCCATCAGCTGTTGGTGGAGGCCAAACCCAGAGGTAAAAGGAGGCAGAATATGTGGCTTACCCTCTTCAGGTGGACACAAAAACATTCCTCCCGATGATTGATTACTTTGCTCTGTGTCTGGGGGAGGTGTAAATAAGTAAATTGTGGCTAAACAACTAAGCAGTTTAACATAAAAAGTAAAGACGTGTGTTTGTGGTGTTTGCGGGTTGTTTCTGCTGCCCCCAAGTGGCTAACAACGGGTGTTGTGTGGTACTGTGCATTCCATTCATTTCCCCTTGTTTTTACCATCAGAACTATTATAGTGAAGCTCCATTATGAAGCTTGCGCAATCTGCTTCAGCAATGCAGCATTACCATGAAAATATGAATGTGACATTCCCCAACACCCACCTCCCCGGATTTATGTTGATCAGATTGGGCTGTGTTCTGCTGGTCAGTTCAGAGAGCTGACAGGGAAAGGCTACCATATGGCAAGACAGGAAGGAGGGAGGGAGAGAGAGAGAGCGGGACACACTAAAGGGGAGAGAGACAAGAAATGAGGGGTGGTTGTAAGAGAGAGAGCGAGAGAGCATGAGAGAGAGACAGAGAGAGAGAGAGAGCGAGAGAGAGAGAGAGAGAGAGAGAGAGAGAGAGTGGGAGGTAAGAGAACGTAGGACGTGAGAGGGATAACACGTGAGAATAATCTGGACTAGTGAGAACATGGGGATGACAAAAACAATCCAGAATGGAAACAGGAGTGTAGACCGTGGTGATGATGAGTTACAAGGGTGGCTGAGACGGTCGAGGGGGGGGGGGGGGGGGGGGGGGACTGAGAGGCAGAGGAGGTGACTGCTCAGTGATGTGTTATGATCCGACTCCACAAACACACACACACATATTTGTGTCACTTAGGAGGACACTGCATTGACTTGGGGACTCTCAAAGTTGGTAATGTTCTCTTCTGTATTTTTTCATAATACAGCCGTACTTTATGATATCTTTACCAAGACCTTGGGCCAACACACATTGGTTTGTGGTGCAGCAATCTATCATTTAGAAAACAGCGTTTTGATTTTGTAAAAAAACACCTTCAAGCAAATGTGTCAAACACAGGAGTAAATTGTGTAGTTGTATGTTTGGATGAATACACAGTGATGACTATTCAAGGCTGGAGGACAGGAGCCTATCAGAGGGATTGACTGAAAACAAAGTGCCTGTGTTGATTGTGATAATGGATTCAATGTGGTTCATTGGTGTTTTTATTAGCTTTTGGGCACAACTTTGAATTTGCTATATTAACCTATTGGCGGCACAGTAATTGTTCAGTGATACATTTGTTGCTGTTTTTTTCGCATTTTAGTTTGTTGTCAATTATTACAAAATAGAATATCTCCATCTTTAGCCTTAAATCCTTAAAACATAATGGTTTACATTGTGAAAAGCATCTTTTGGAGCTGAGTCCCCACAATGTGATTAATACACACGCAGAGTCTCTCGTCCTCTCCCTCTCCTCTCTCTCTCTCTCTCTCTCTCTCTCTTTCTCTCACTCTCTCTCTCTCTCTCTCTCCAGGTCCCGTGCTCGCTCTCCCTCATCCTGGCTCTGTTGCCAAGGCTACCGCACAGCCTCTTGCTGCATATATAGACGAAGCTGCCGCCTGTGGATCTCTCTCTCTCCTCCAGGATACTAACAAAAGAAAAAAAAAACATCAGACTTTAATGCCTTTACCTCTCTTCCAAACACACACACATTTTAAAACACACACAAATTTGTAGACCCTGCCTTTCCAAACCTCGCACCATCCTTTTGCCCGTCGTTGTCCCTCACTGTCAGTCTGCCTCGTTCGCCCATGCACACACGCTCCCAGACACCGGAGCAGTAAAGGGATTGGCGTGGTGCTTGGCGCTTGGCTCCTGGGTTTTTGGCTGCGAGGGTGCAGAGCGGCAGATGGCGGTGTGAAGACGGGCTCAGCCAGGTAAGAGGACTTATCCTAACCAGACTTAAGGCTCATGGGCGAGTGACTGTTCCAGCCTCCCTCTCCTCCCTCATGTCTCTCCCTCGTCTCCCCCCTCCGCGGCTGTGCGACATGAGGTGAATACCAATTCCTCAGCAAAGCACCCACGGTTCATATGGCTGCTGCGCTTCTCTGGCTGTAAAAAGGTAGGGATGTGTGATGTAGGCTCTGTATGTGTGTATACGTGTGTGTGTGTGTGTGTGTGTGTGTGGTTTTTCCCTCAGAATATGAAAACAGATCATTTTCCAACAGGTTGGTTCTTTGATGCTGGTAATAACACTTTAATCTATTATTATTCCAAGCCTGATTTCCTCAGCGTTGTATCATGCCTGTGTGACAGTGTGGGAGTCACCAGAGAGAGATGCAACAGTCCACCTCCCTGGGTGATTCATTACTAATCCATCCAGCTCTGCGCTGTGTGGTCCCTCTAGCTCACCGTAGCCATGTACGTGATATGAATGGTGTTTTGTCTTATAGCATGAATGACTGCCAGAGAGTGCCATTCCTGCACTGATGTTTTTGATGCAGTGCAATCGTGTAACACAAGCCTTTGTCAAGGGGAATCCAGATTTATCTCCAGTAGCCTGTAAATCAATTCGCTCTGCAGCATATCTCAATTATTTACACAACACAACAAAGGCTGAATTCTACGTTTATACGTGTGTTAATGAGATTTCTCTCTGAAATGGCCCTGGAGCTGCTGCTAGAGATTGTACGAGTGTATGTAAACAATGGAGCTGATTGATTATCCGTCTGTGTGATATACTGGAGGAAGCTGCAGGCTCGCTGGGTGTTTCATTTTAAGGTCATTTTGAGCCTGTGTGTGTATTAATGTCAAGGTTTTATCTAATTTGTGTGTGTGTTGGAGAGGAAGGCTGATGAGGCAGGTCCCGGCCCCCGTGACTTTATCTCACGTTACCGTCCCATCATCACTTTCAGTAAGAGCTTCCTCTTTCCTCGTCTCCCTGCCACATGAGCCCTTGCAGCGGCAGCACGCTCGATACCTCACTCCTCGTGCACTTCTGTCCACCTGGAAACAGGAACTGCAAAGTAAATGCCGAGAATATAGAGTCAGAGTATGGAAAAGCAGATTTGGACACATTAACTCTCCAGACTGGACAGTGAAGACATTAGGAATAAGCATTAACTCGGGAGCCAGCTGTTGCCAAAAAGAACACAACACGTTAATTCTCCCTTGTCCCTATAACTGAGAGCTTTTCCACAACTGTGAGTGATAACAGCCGCTCCTGGTCCTGGGACGGAGGCCACAGGTTTGTCGTCTGTTTGAACTCTTTTACCCCTTATTTATAACCTGTGCGACCTTTAGGCCTGAAAAATATTATTAATAAATCTAAAACTATTTAGCATATTCCCCCACTAGAATTTCTGGGAGTTCGACTGAAAACTGATGGATTTACAGTTGGAAAAATATCTAATTCTTGTGTCTACTCAGTATTTCCTCACTTTGTCCGGGCACATGACCTTAGTATTTTTTAAACCTGAGCTTTAGCCCTGGGTAAATGTGAGGGAGTTTGGAAACCAGCACGAAGCTGCAGAGGGAAGCGACTCACAAACAAACCTATTTGCTTCAAAGAATAAAAACAAAGAGGGGCAGATTTTTTTTAGACAAAGGTGAATATTGTCACTGCTCTCCCAGTGCAGATGTATGTTTGTGTTTTTCCTTTTTCCTGCTGTTTGTGTATGTGTATGTGTGTGTGTGTGTGTATGTATGTGTGTGTGTGTGTGTGCCTGCGTACACTACAGTATGTCCGTTGCCACAGTAACCAAAACGCCGACCTCACTGCGTCATTGCTTCAGACCTTCACATAAAAAAGAGCTGCTTTTCCTCCCATTCATCCCTCCATCCACTCCTCTACCTGCATGTCCATCCAACACTGAAAAAGAGGAAGTACATTGAACTTTCTCTGTTTTGTCTTATACAACAGTGTGTGTGTGTGTGTGTTTGTGTGTGTGTGTGTGTGTATGTGTGTTTGTGTCTGTGTGTGTGTACATCGTATGTATGCACGTTGCCATGGCTAGGGGCCAGGCTAACTGGCGTCATCACTTCAAAACCACCTTCGCAGCGAGCAAAGAGATAGAAAAGGAGTCAAAGCAGCTCTCCTCTGTTCAACACCTGCACTCACACACATAGACACACACACACACACACACACACACACACACACACACACACACACCCACACAGAGGCTACTGGTGTGGTCTCATATTCCTCTGAGCTCACCCCACTCGTTCAACAGGGTCCAGTGGAAGAGGAAGAGAGGAGACGAGAGGAGACGCGAGGGAGAAGAGAGCAGCTAACGCTTGACTTCATGCATACTGATTCGACTGAGGCAATCTGAATGTATTTCTGAGGGTGTCTGCTTAGTCTGGTTCGAATCATCCCTGTGCCTCCGAGGGAAGGAGAGAGAGGGGGGAGTTTACTGTTTCACCTCAAATCACCATCCTCCTCTGATGGGAGCACAGCTGGGGACTGACTAGGGTGCTGCTCTGATCCATCATTAGATGAAACTGGTTTACTAACGTTGTCTTAGTGTGACCAGTTGAATTTTAATCACAAGGTGTCACTGATGGAGCATTTGGGGACCGACTTGGTGTTTGAATATCCTGCAGCTCCTGGTTTTACTCCTGAACAGACGAGATGTGTTCGTTTCTTGTCCTTCAGATTCGACTCTGCGGCACAATGGCTGAAAACGGCTGGTTGCCACACGATGTAGGATATACCTTGATTATGTGATCTGACTGTGTCCCCCAGTTCCCTGCCATCTATCATAGGTGAGTTCTTTTTGACATACCAGTAAGCCAACTGGGAAATCACTGTCTTGTGCCGTGTGGGTTGGAAGTCATTGAGGAAAAATCAAGCCAAAGTCATCTGCCAAAGCAATCGCAAAACACATTCAGACAAAACGAGATATGTGCACAAACAGCACAGCACCACTCACATAAGACCCCCGCATTCACACATCCGCACAAACCATGTGGCCGTAATCAGCCAATGTACAAAACACCTTTATTAATGGTTGAAGGACAAAAGAGCGGGGAGGAAAAGGGCTTTGAATACACTGCTGACTGATAGAGAGAGGGAGTGTGTGTGTGTGTGTGTGTGTGTGTGTGTGTGTGTGTGTGTGTGTGTGTGTTGTTAGATGATAATGCTCAGGACGGATGAGAGGGATGAGAGCCACTCTGTTGCCAAGGCGACGGACAGGGCTGTAAACAAGCTACCCCTGACTCATCTCCTCACAATAGAGCCTCTCTCTCTCTCTCTCTCTCTCTCTCTCTCTCTCTCTCTCTCTCTCTCTTGCACTCTTTCAAACAGACACGTGCACACACACACACACATGCATTCACACAACAGACTCCAATCTGAGAGGGACAAGAGTATCCGGAGATGAGGGCCACTTCAAGCCGCTGAGCTATACATCTGAATAGACCTGTGGAATAAACATAACCCTCTGTCAAACACAACTAGCACATCATGAACTGTCGATCAATATGGTCGTGAAGGCGGTTGTGGCTCAGAAGACAGAGCGGTTTGTCCACTAACCCAGAAGGTCGCTGGTTCTATCCCGGCTCCTCCATTCCACATGGTGAAGTGTCCTCGAGCAAGACCACCTCAAACTATCCCTGACGGCAAATGTACAATTATGTAAAAAATAAATAAAAAGCAGAATCCTTTCGTCTTTAACAGGGGATCATGACCCGCCGGCTGAGCAGCTCCACCCGTTCCCACACTGAGGACTCCATCTTCCTGAGGCCCGACGAGGACCCGGTATGGCTCGATGAGCCCACCAAGACTGAGAAAATAGGTGACGGTGCTCCGAAAAGAGACAGACTCCCAGGGCGCAGGGATGGACCTGCGGGGGGCCAGAGCCCACAGGGACAGGAGGTGTTCATGCACAAGGTGTACACACTCTTGATCGAGATCCACTGCTGGGCTGCACTGTTTGTGGTCTCCCAAGTCACGGTATGTGAATGGACAGAAACTAAAGTGTGAAGTGAAAACTCTTATATCATTTGTGGAAATCTGCTTCAAAGGTTCAGTGTATTAGATTTGGGTGAAAGGGATCTAGGGCAGACATTTAATATTATATAATCCTAGTGATGTTTTCATTTGTGTGTTTCATTTCAATTGTACGAACTGTTGTTTTCTTTACCCTAGAATGAGCCCTTCATTTTAAATACTTTATATTTACATCGGGAGCGGATCCTCTCTACGGAGGCCGCCATGTTTTTTTACAGTAGCCCAAACTGGACACACTAAACACCTTTTGAGTTTTTATGACAACTGAGGCTACCACAGGTTCTCTTTCATGTTTGGAAGAGGAGGGTGAGGTGAGGGGTGTTCAGCTGCAAATTAAAACTTCACCACTAGAAGTCCTTGAATTCTACACACTGAACCTTTAAATTAGACTATGTGTGTTGTTTTTTTTGCCTTGCACCTGCTTTGGTTTCGAGCGCAGCATGATGACTATAACTAAAAATCCAGAGTGCAACATTAGCCATTCAAAAGACAGTTTTAGACTTTTAGGCCAACATCTCCCTTACTCTTACATAGATTTTATTTTTGAATGTGCGTCATTACATTGTTTTGGGCTAAGTTGGACACATAATTCAAATTCACAAGATCTTTTCTTCGCAGTCTCTGTTGACTACATGTGTGATTCATTCCAGAGAAAAAGAACAGGTGCAGTATTACCATATGTAAGATAATACAGCGCCGTAAATGCAGCCATGATTATGACAACAGAGTGCGTTTGGCCAATTTACATATCTTTCTATGCGAGCGCAGTAGGCCATCTTTTTCTTTCTTCGTCTCCTGTTTGCTTTTAACCTGAGAGCAGCCGCAGCGCCGCCTGATTACCATAGCAGAAATGACCGGGTGACCGTCTGTGACAATCTGCCTTCCTCTCTCCTTCCAGGGGTACTTGGTATTTTTTGTGCTGGAGGGAAACGGGCCGTTCTCCTCCATCTACAAAGCCCTGCAGGTCATTGACTTCTACCTTGGCTTCATCTTGCCCTTTCACCCAATCTTTGGAATGGATGTAAGTGTCGCTCCTGGAGACGTTTCAGTTAGTTTTCAAAGGATGACCCCAAAGAAAAGAATACCAAGGATGTTATGCATATGGTGTTGTCTCCGTCTATTTACCTTTTCCTCTCTGTGTCTCCCTGTGGCCAGTCCATGGTGCTGGTGAGTGAGGTGTTGAACACCCAACAGCACAACTGGATCATCCAGGGCACTAGCGCCGTCGGTGTGGCCATCTGTGTTATCATGGTAAAACTCTTCTTATGTTAAAGTCGGATTGAAGTCTCTCAGTCAGGATCATTCAAATCTTAACTTGCAGATTGGCTACTTGCTTGTTTATTTACTTGATTTGATGTCTGCTCATCTCCTCAGGTCATCCACATGGTGTGTAAGTGGTGTTATGGCACCGGCTTGTGGTCATCTGGTACAGTATCGAGGGACATTGGTGATCGGCGCCAGTCGGTGAGCCGCCAGCCCTCCTTCACCCTGTCTGAGTGGACGGACGCTCAGGAGGATCTGCTGGACCTCGACCTTAGCCCCCAGACGCCGGTCTTTGAATTCGGCATTGACACCAAGATGGAGGGGGATGCCGCCACCCTCACTGTCACACCTGTCGGGCTTCAAGAGAGGTAAGAAAAGAGAACATCTTAACATTCACATTTTAATTCCGTATCTCCAGGTTTTCCATATTCATCCATCTTAAACCCATATTTGTTCATCCTGTCTGATTCTGCATGTATCACACAGGAGAGGCTCCAACGTCTCCCTGACCTTGGACATGTGCACGCCGGGCTGCACCGAGCCCTATGGCTACGGAGCTCAGCTGTCCCCGAGAGACCAAACGGCCAAGGAGTATCTGCGACAGGGAACGAACAGCCTGACCCCCGCCATGCTACACACACGGGCCATGGATGACGAGAACCTGCAGGCTGAGTTTTATGTGAGCGCAGCAACAAAAGTTACATCACGCCTACTCACCAGAGAAGATAAACTCTGACACACCTAGACACGGCCACAACTGCACAGGCACACAAAACACCCAGTAGAACTCTGCACAATCCTTTAAGCCTGCATGTCAGTGGGCGAAGGAAGGAAAGGTGCAGGCATATATGCATACATAAACCTACAGAGAATACCAGTGTCTGCTGTTTAGAGTGAAGGGCAGCAGTGACTTCATGTCTTTGGATATAATTTCATAATGTCCCCTCGCCTTGGCGAGAAGTTCCCCTCCATTTCTGCAAGGACTGATTGTTGTTGCACCCATTGTTCTGTGTCCATCGGCAGGAAACTCCCATGAACTTTGTGGACCCAAAGGAGTACAACTACCCAGGGCTGGTGAGAAAGAATCGCTACAAAACCATCTTACCCAGTGAGTAAAGCTGTGGCACCACCACCACCAACCACTAAAAAGAGATCATGATGATGATTTTTAAGGCTGCTACTATTTAATCATATCACACACTCATCTTCTATTTATTCCAGATGTGTTTGGGAATGGTCGGTGTGTGTACACCAGATTATTGACATTCACGCAAAAGTACATAAATCAACTTTGTTATAAAACGAAGCTGTGACACAATAATAATTGTTCCATTATCCTTATAAAATTACAATCCATCTCCATTTCTCATGGTAATCTCGTACTCTCCATCTGCAGATACGCACAGCAGAGTGAAACTGAATTCACTGGATGAAGAGGATTTCCTCACAACCTACATAAATGCTAATTATCTCAAGGTAAGTGAAACCATGTGTGTCTTGCCCCATGCCCCAGCTCTGCAGACGCTATCACTCTATTTATTCTCAATGGCTCTGACCTCATGTTCACAGATTCTCCTGCTCACACACACTGGAGACATAAAGCATAACTCTATATCACAATCTCATAGGTGTGTTTGTTTGTGTGTGTGTGTGTGTGTGCAGGGATATGGGGGTGAGGAGCGTGCATACATTGCCACCCAGGGTCCCACCGTGAACACAGTGGGGGATTTCTGGCGGATGGTGTGGCAAGAGAGAACTCCGATCATTGTGATGATCACCAACCTGGAGGAGAAGAATGAGGTCAGTGTGTTGAAAATCAGTTAAGATGAGGATGATGATGATGATGATGCATTATTGAATAAATGTACATATTAATAAAGATAATGGTTTGAGTATAAACATCGACTTGTGTGTCCATTGTCTTGCAGAAATGTGCGGAGTACTGGCCAGAGGACACCGTGAGCCATGAGGGCATTGAGATCACTGTCCTCACGGTTACCCAGGAGGATGACTACAGTCTGAGGGTGTTCACACTGAAGGTAAAACATGAAATCAGTTCAGTGTCATACAATGATTGTTTATTTATTGTTCAAATCAATAAGTTAAAGATAAAATCAACATTTGGCAATATACTGATATCTAGCAGGTGTAATATTTATCTTGTTGACATCTACAGGTGTATTTTATCCTACTGTCCTAATCAGAAAGGACATTTGTTCAAAGAACTGTCAGTAGTTTTGTTCATAAGTCAAAGCACTGCACAAATAAATAAACATATAAATGTGACCTGGTGATGGCGCTCGAAGAAAAGTTCTGACAGGAAGTGGCATGTGTCACCAAAGTTCATGTGAATCCACTCAATAATGGCTCAGACATTTTTCTCAAAACCTACAGTTAGTGATGGAGAGAAAGACATGAGATTAACAGTCATTTTATATATAAATATAGTTTATACAATAGTCCTATATAAATATTTCTTTAATTTGTAATGCTATGAGCCAGGGAAATTCAATTCCTTTAACTTCCATTGTACTTGGTTGAAAGTGTAGATCACAGAAACCAGATATCTCAAAACCTTTACCATGAAATATGTGAAAACCCTTCACATCTCTCAAAAAGTGTGTGAACCAAAACTTTAACACACATTGGGTCAGCTGCTGTCATTTGCAGTTTATCTGTTCACACCATCGTCCACACAACTGAGCTCAACACAAATATGAAACCAAATAAAGAAAACATGACGGGAAGATTTGTCTGCCATCACTCAAGATTGTGATCTTAGGTTCTCAAGATACAAAGAAAACACAACTGGGTTTTTATCGCCAAAGTAAATGTTACTTACAAGACTTTTTCATCAGGCTGTTGAGGCGCATTGACAGCCTCAGCGTGATGTTGACTCAATGTTCTGATCCGGCTCCATTTTCCAGTTCCATTCATGTGTTCATGATGGCTGCTTCATATTTAATTCGGGGTCATGGAGACATTGGCACTCAGCGAGCCAAACATGATAATTCAGTAAATGCAGCCTGCGACTGATTACTAAGCACTAGGGGATCATTACATTACTGTGAGTTAAAAGCTTGTTGTTTATTCAACTCCACTGGTTTATGTTGTTTATCAGTGGCATTAATGATTATTGTCAGAGGGACTCTCAGGGAACGGAGGCAGATGATGGATTTATATTTAGGTGTAAACGCAGAGCAACAGGCTAATCAAAACGCACCCTCTGTCTGTTTGTGTCATGTGTGCACAACATGATGGCGTCTGCGTCTCATGCCTGACTGTGTGTTTGGCACCAGTGTGACGGGGAGGAGCGCAGCCTGCGGCAGTACTGGTACACGTCGTGGCCTGATCAGAAGACCCCGGACAAGGCTCCACCGCTGCTGGAGCTGGTACAAGAGGTGGAAAGGGCCAGAGAGGAAGCCCCGCCCTCCAGCGGCCCTATAATTGTCCACTGCAGGTATGAAAATGGCTCATAATGTGATTTAAGGTGCAATAGTTCCTGTTAAATACATTTGATATGTGGCTTGAGTCAAAAGGCATCTAATAAACCTTTGTTGATAATATATAAGAGTACATAAGGGGAAATTGCTGCTGTTTTTACGATATAAACCACTTGGCATTCTTTTTGCAAGCAAAGCATTTGGCCACTTCCAATCCTCCGCGGCCTGATTGCCCCAGGGAGGATTTGGCACCAATCTGATTGGTGCTATCGGTGCTAATCAATACACTGATCCATCCATTTTCTTCTTTTTTACTCCGCCCTCCTCCATCCCGTCACCCCTCCACATCCCCCCCCCCCACAACAGTGCTGGAATTGGTCGAACTGGATGCTTCATCGCCACCTCCATCCTGTGCAAGCAGCTGAGGACCGAGGGTGTGGTCGACATCCTGAGAACCACCTGCCAGCTCCGTCTGGACAGGTGAGATATCGACAGCCCGTTTACATTCTGACGTCTATAGCTCTTGGTGTAAAAGCCCATGTGACGTTATTTGAGATTATTTTCTTCCAAATTAAAAAGGCACAGGTTCACCTGAATAGCATAATGTAAGGATATTACTCCACGGGGCCATCATGCACAGTGGCTTTCCCCTGACACGTGCAGAGCGTGGAGAGCGGCCATTACTAATGTTCCTAACACGCGTGTTTGCTGAGTCACAACATCTATTGTGTTGCATGACCTGTTTGAGAACATGTGATAAACATTCTATTCTTCGCTGCAGCTGGTGACCCCGTTTTATTTCTATGTAGGTACAAAATCTTTAGAGCACATTCAGTGCATGATGCATTGGTGCAGTTTAAACTCAAATTAAGATAAGCAGCTTGTTAGAAAGAGAAAGGCTCAGTCCAAAAAGAAATGCGAAGTTTTGAAGGTTAAAAAATTATAAATAAATCCAGGATCTGCGACCTTAATTGACCTTTAATTTGAAATCCATCCGAATGTTTACACATCAGCCCCAGGATCACATTAAAGGAAAAGTCAGAGGATCCTAAAGGTTAATTCATTCTTTTGGGTGGGGGGACATGAATGTCTTTGCAAAATGTATTGGTACAGCCTGGACTAAATCGGTGGACTCTCTTTCCATCTCAATGATTGTATTTGTCTTTCCATCACAGGGGCGGGATGATCCAGACGTGTGAGCAGTACCAGTTCGTGCATCATGTCCTCAGCCTGTACGAGAAGCAGCTGCCTCACACTGCTGAGGAGTAGAGGAGTGAGCGCTACAGCCAGACCGAGACACACCACTGTACACTGTACCGCCTCTGGTGGTATGCACCACTGTACCTATAGCGTCATCTCAATCTCACCCTTTAACAGGTCCAAACCATGGTAATCTCTTCACCCCCACGCAGGACTGAAAGGCTGACAGGAAATCTTGTTGTTTGTCTTTGAGCAGGACGGACATTAGGAAGGTCCTCCAAACATTTCTAATCACACACTTCAGTGTTATTGATCAACGCAGTCCTGGAGGGTCACAGCAGTCAGGCCCATAATCAAAGCCTGCGCTCATGACATCATTTCATCTGTACTGCTGATTTATTAATCATATCACTGTACATGAGTCTCAGACATCAAGGCCTTGTTTAGTACTTTGTGTGATTCAGCCCCTCACACACTGTATGTACAGATATCAACTGGTTCAACTGGAGCTGGAGATCACCTGCAGTGGCGTAAATTCAAGTTTCAGTTGCCCAAAGTTATGTCAGTAAAAAGGGCCCTTCACTGTACAAGTGCCAGCATAAACTAGGTATAGGGAAATTATCAAACGCCAGCCCTATATTTATCTCCATACATATTCAAAAGTTGATTTTAGATATAGGTTATGTGACATCTGGCTTTTTCTTCACGAACTCGACTTCATGACTCATTGAATTTTAATGTAAAAAAATCATCACACAAGGCCCGTTTGAACTTTTGATGCATTCAGGAGCCGCCTCATCTTAAGGTTGCATGGTGCTAAGTGTTCATTAAAGGCATGTGCAATGTTATGGAACATAGGAATGTATAACAATTAGGTTATTGATTAACTCATCAGGATATCTGTGCAATCTAAGATATTACAGTTTTTTTCCATTCTGCCTGTGCAGTCCTCAAGGCCCATGATGTTTACAGTCAACAACTCCTGCATCAAGGCCTCATAGATGTACATCCAGAGGCCTCACAGAGCCGGTGACTCCGAGGGGGGGGGGGGGCAGAGGCCAGGAATAGAATCAGGCCATCAGAAAAATCAATGCCGACCTCTGGAGACTCTCACACATGCACACACACACACAAACAGCGAAACGGTGCATTAAAAATAGGCACAACAAATGGATTTTCCTTATACAATTTAACTTTCTTGTACATTTTCCATGACTATCAAGACGCTTCCCATCCTCTAAGTAACCACGCTCTGTGACCCCTCTGCTTCCAACAGTAGCTTGAACCCATCCGTGACGTACGAAGCCCATGATTGTTGTATAGACAGGCCAGGCCTCCTCTGGATGAAGCACAATAGACCACCTAAGGTTGTCTCTCTGATGTTCAGCTGTAAAAGTTATTTTTATCTGTGTCGTGTTTTCGGTTGTGTTGAGTTTTAATGGAAATGCATGTGCTGTATGGGACTCCATAGGTCCACAATCAAAGCGACGTGATTGGTTGTCCTGCTTTTCGTCGTGTAAAAGGGTTTAATTGCCTAATATTATTATGATTGCTTGCTCTCGGCCAATGCTTTTGATACAGTTTGCTTTTGTGAAACCAACCAGAGATATTTTTAGAACATTTTGATACAATCCTTTCGAGTAGATGCCTTGTGTATATTTCCGTTTACACCATGATGGAATGTAGCTCATACTGTGGATCAAACCATTGGTTTCTATTGCAGCATTTGACAGAACAAAATGTGACGACTACCTAAGTTACCTTACAGTACGGAGAATAAGTGGGTTACGTTCAGTCCTCAGTATTATTTATTTTTCGACGTCAGGCTTTGCTTTAATATGCTTTGCTTTCTGTGTATGTTTTTGTCGTTTTTCTTGGAGAATTTTACCTCAGACTGAGTTCCTACGCGGTCCCAACTCGAGTCCACCTGTGACTGTAGGCCACTCTCAGTTGACGACACAAGAAATAATTGCTATGTGTAAGGCAGCTAAAACAGTGAAAACAGTTTTCTATGTAACACAAATCGAACAACTTCTATCTTAGACTTTAAAATGCATCAGATACAACAGTTGTGGACATTATCAGAGGATGGAATTGACTGTGTTGGCTCGGACCAATTTACAAACATCAAATCCACTAGCAAATTAAACTGCCAAAATTACCTTCTCCAGAACTGAGATCAAGACGAAAAGCTGAAAACTATTGTCAGATATTTGACGCAATCCTCTGATAATGTCCAGTGTACTTTGACTGTGAAGCTTTTACTTTGAGTGCTTGTTCTCAGTGCTTACCTGATCCTCCTCTGACACTCGAACTGGGGGCGACGACACACGACAAACAGGCAGACATACAACCAACCAGCAATCAGTATTCCTCTCCTCTGCTACAGTATTGCTTTACGTTGTGAGTTTTTGCATCCAAATAAAAGTAGATTTTCATGAAATCTGTGTTGTTGTCTCAACTTACTCTGGGGAGGCTGTTCACCCATTATCCAGTGGGTCAGTGGTTCGATTCCCTGCCTTTGGGCAAGATACGGAACCCCAAATTGCCTGCAGGGTGAATGGTGTGGAGTAGAACTGCGTACAGAAGCACCAATGGGAGTGTGAATGGGTGAATATGACTCGTACAGCACTTTGAGTGGTGGATAATAGGGTTAAATTGTCCAAATACAGCCATTAGCCATCTATGAACGCCCACACATGATTATTATGAATGACATCTACCCCACGATCACTCTGCTATAAAAACAAATCCTTCTTGCAGAACAGAGTGCAGTTCAACATCTGTCCCACTAGGTGTCAGTATATACGACCTTATCACACACAGCTCCATCACCCTGCATTTATCTGCCCACACACACACTATCACACTGATGCACAGCAGCAGAACAAAGGCTTCCAATCAAACAAAAGACAACTGATGACGCTGAAGTCAAACACCAACTTACTACAGCTTTTATTATCCAGTGGGTAGTAAGAATAGGATAGTGATGAATCAATGTTTTCCACTGTATGACTTGAAACATATATTTCTTTTGAAACCTCCATAGTCCAGCCTCATACGATGTTTTCACTTATGTTACTTCTCAGGACTGTGTGAGCTGCACAGTCGAAGCTTGACTGGCATCTTTCTTGCCCCCCTGTTGGTTCTTTTGTTTGAAATGATATGTATTTGTCTTTGGTGACGGCTTTCCCAATTTATACCTAATAGCCAGGCTAACTGAAAATACTGTGTGGGCATGCAGAGCCTCTAATTAATAATATTATTTATCATAAATATCAATCATTGTCAGCATGTCTGCCCCAGCTTGCAAATTCACAGTCTGAAACAAGCAGTGGGTCTCGTTTTAATATTTATTATTTCTTTCTTACCTTTTGTATTTAAACTGTGCAGCAGCTGCGATCACAATATGTAATCTTACTACTTTTGACAAATATGATTTTTTATTTAGCCATATGGTGATTTTGGGTACAAAACATAATAGATTTTCATATAAAACATACTAAATGTCATTCAATTAAAAGACAAATAACCTAAAAGTTCATTGTGTTAGATTTAGGCGAAAGAGATCTACTGGCATAAATTCAATATAAAATAATCCTATATGTTTTCACGAGTTTGTGATCATCTAAATTGTAAGATATCGTTTTCTTTACTCTAGAATGAACTGAAGTGATGGGATATTCAGCTGCAACGAGCAATATCACCACTAGATATCCCTAAATCTGACACACTGAACATTTCATTTGATTTAAATCACCAAGTTGCTGGACTGCAAAGGCTTTGTTGCAATATTGGTGAGAAAAATATGACTTCTGATATCTTTAAAGTAATCTTTGTGAAACGGGTAGAAATCCAAAGCAGATAGATAGATAGATAGATAGATAGATAGATAGATAGATAGATACATATATAGATAGATAGATAGATAGATAGATAGATAGATAGATAGATAGATAGATAGATAGATAGATAGATAGATAGATAGATAGATAGATAGGCTGTATAATAATAATATTTAATACTACATTCAGAAGAGTTATCTGGGCCATTTTCAATTCCGAGAGCGTCTCCTTTAAAGAAAAAAACTGTCCCTTTAATCTGCAGGATCAGAGCGCTGACGTCACCAAGCCCCTGAGCCGTGTGCGCTGATTGGGTGAAGGTGACGTCAACCCCTCTCTCTCCCTCCCTCCCTCCCTCTCTCTCTCTCTCTCTATGACCTCATCGCTTCAGTTCATCAAAGTGCACCTTCTGTTGTCCCCCCCCCCCCCTCCCTTTCTTCAGACACTCTATCCCGGTTTAACTTTAACTTTAATTTAGCACGAGCTAACTCTAAGCTAACTCGACCCTGCACGAGCCAAACCAAAGAGGACCCGGAGTGTGTGTGTGTTAGTGTGTTTGTAGCCGCGCGTTCATGTGTCTTGTGTGTGTGTGTGTTCAGTTCCTGTCACCGTCCGTCAGCTGCACCGCCCCCCCTCCTCGACCCCAGGTAAACACCGGGCTCATGAAGACCCCCCCGCCCCCCTCCCTCCACACACTCATGGAGGCCCGCTGAATAACACGCAGCAGCCGCGTGGAGCCCTAGGTGAGTGGGTGAGTGTGTGTCTGTGTGTGTGAGTGTGTTATCGATTCGTAGCGTTGCCTTTTAATCAAGTGCGTTGCTATCCACGGAGCTAGCTCACTTTAGCTAACCCCCAACCCCCCCTCGTGCCCCGCTGCGGCAGCGAGACTTGTCAGGCGCGCACTCCCCCCCCCCCTCATCCACCCCCACCCTCGCTCCGTGGTGCGCGCTCGTCCTATGGGAATTAAAACCCGTCCGAGCTGAACGCATCCATCCTCTTTTTTTATATTTATGTGTTTTATTTGATTTCCGTGCACACGTCGCTCCCGTGTCCGTGCAGCCGTTTGAAAGGTACGTACAGAGAACACGCGCTCCTCTCCTCGTGCCTTTGCGCCGCTGCGGTCTTTCTTTAATTTTTTTATTATTCTATAATCATCGCGATCAATGGAGAGTTTTCATTTTCGCATGCGGTCACATCCTCGCGTCACAACAACACGGGGGGGGGGGGTGGGGGGGCAGGTTTCCCACTAAAGCAACGCGACCCCCCCCCCTTTCTTCCGGTGACTTTGTGCTGTTAACGTTGCTCGATGCTGATCTCGTGTTCAGCGCGTTCCTTCTCTTTCTTATTTCTAATCCAGGTCGGTTTATTCTAGTGCGCTGCGGCCGCTCCGCCTCCATCATTGTTATGAACGTTATCACAACAGGCCGCGGTGTCACGTCCATGTCTTTGTGTGCAGCATCGCTTCCCCCGGCCACGCTCAGCTTCTGTGGAATGATTTGTGTTCATTTAATACACATTTATATTTTATGATTATTGTGTTAAGTATGTCATTGTTGTTATGGGGTAGTCCCATGTTGTTATATGAGCCCAGAGTGTGCAGCAGAGTATTGATCATGCAGAGGACAACACAAGGCTTTATACCTGGTAATGTTATTTACAGTGTGATTAAGCTTCTGCTCCACCAGGGCCAATCAGGAATTGATTTTCTTTTCTTTTCAAAATTACGTGATCACCACTCACGTTGCATTGTTTATTTCTGTGTGCACAGTGGGGTTCACTGTCTGCCAGTGTTGTAAGAAACACCGGGCTTGTCTACAAAGTACAAACACATTTATATATATATATATATATCCATGTGCTCACATATTCATTAGAATCCATAAACAGTTGTTTTTAAGGGTAATGCATGAGTTTGAGTCTGGTAAACACTGGGTTAAGGTGTTATTATCTTGAGACCTAAACTGTAATGATACCAGTAAGTGATGAGACATGTGAGTAGATCTGGAAGGATGGGCCACAATAGGTGTTGTTTATTTTTTTAGAGCACAAATTACAAAGAATTTTCTTGTTCCTGTTTCTAACTTGCTTTTCAAAGCTTTAAGTAAATATATTTTCGCCAGATGCATTCCTTTAAACAGACTGTAGAATATATATGTATATGTGTACAAAACAGAGTGGAAACTTATGGCAATACACAATTCATAGGAAGCATAACATAGTCATGAAAAAATAGACATATAGATAGGCAATAGGAAATAATTTGTAATTTTAAATTATCTTTAGTAAAAAGGTCTGGAAGATAAGGACAAAAATATTCATTTCAGGCATTATAAAAAATTCTCATGTTATTTATTATTTGTTCGGTGACAGTTGTGGTTGAAAACTCTATATCATGTTCTATATCATTCATTTGGTTGTACAATGCATTAGCGATATATGTTGACTTACTTACAATATAATGCTTATTATTTTTATTATTTTAATGCCCAGACCTAGTTGCAACTAGGGATATGACATCATTTGTTTTGAAATGAAGGGAAGTGTGAGGGAAGTGGGTTAGACATAATTGGATCCGACTTGTTATCTGATATTCAGGAATCAGCGACGCTGTCCTCCCCCAGCACTGAACCTTTCTGTTGTGTCTTAAAGTGTGAATGACACATGAACTCTCTGAAGAGGCCGGCGGAGCGGATGATAACGGTTTGTGTCGGAGCTGCAGACGAGCGGCTGTGGGACGCTCCGATGATGTCATTGTTTGTGATCTAAACAAAACCTCCCCTGCCTCTCATTGTATGGAGCTGAGAGACGGTTTTTTATGTCGGCCCAGTCGAGGCTGTGGCCACAGGTGACGTTATGCACAGAGTTAAGGAATAACCTGTATGGTATTACATCAGCGTTGGTCGCCCTCCAGTTGCTCCCTTTGTGTTTGCCTGATATGGCGTTATTGAGCTGGCCCATCATGCTTTGCTCATGGTTTTATATGAAGGGGCTCATGAACGTGTCTGTGTGGATTATCTGCTTTATGAATAAAAGAGTAGTTACTTCTTCAGATTTATATTAGTGATGCATTACAGAGAAGCTTTTTTATGGGTAGAATGTTTGTTATCAGCTGAAAAGAGAGTAAAGTCTGTAGATGATTAGCGTGTCTGTTTTTTACTCAACACCCCCTGCAGGGGTAGCTCTGGGATTTCCTCTTTCCTGGGAAGCCCAGTGCTGAGGTCAGGCTTCAACAGGCCTGTATATCTCTACATTAACGGTATTCATGTTGATTATTAATGTATCTGTTGAATCATTTTGCTAATCGTATAATATGATAACAATCATCTAATCAGCTATTGTTTAAACCTGCTTTTATTGTAGTTATGGGCAGAGTAGACATGAGATAATTTGTACTTATTCTTTAATTTCATCTGCTTTTACAATCTGTATAAACGGGGGTTTATTCACCAGGTGCCTTTGCATACATGGCTCTTCTGGTTTTTAATTACACACAAATTAAATTTGCAGTAGCCTTCCCAACAAGATGATCAAAATATCCTTTAAAAAATTGACCAGTCAATCTGGTTCTCCTGCCTTCCTCCAGTAGTCAAGGTGTAACTGCCTTTTTTCGACTTGAAAGAGGCGCCCAACCTTGTTCGGCTACACCTTTGACCCTGTATGTAATCACTCGATTTTTGAAATAGAGATCAGAAAGATGTAGTTTTCCAACCATCTCAGGACATAGACGGAAAAAGTGACTGACACAGACGAGAGAGAAAAAATGGGCCAAACCGAGACAGCAGAACAAATCAGTATTTTTTATCTTTTACATAACTTAAACAAAATAATATCTCCTGAGGGCAGCATGATAACTTCAGCCCAGCCACTCAGCTCAGGTTGTCACAATCTATTGCTCATGTGTCTGTACCATTGTCAGTTTTAGCTCTCTCCACTTTTTCCTCCTCCATCCAGCATCAGCACCAGTAGCATCTCATCAGCCTCCCAGTGCCCCCTGATCGCCCCAACAGTGCTGTTTCTATGGTAACAACAGAATCTGCTCCGGGCCTGTTCTTGCCATGGCGTCTCTGTCTCTCTCTGCTCTCTCTCCTTCTCGACTTGTTTTTCCTCCTTGCAGCCGGAGCCTTGCAGCCGGAGCCTCACAGCGAGCTCCTGGCTGCTGCCTGTTCTAGTTGTTTGTTTTTGCTCCTTGTTGTTCCTGCCTGGATGCAAGATGGAGGAAGACGGATGGTTTCTGTGTAAGGGGACGGTTTGTGCTGAGTAAACTCTCTGTGGCTGCTGCTTCTCTCTGTCTCTCCTATCCATCATGTCCCTCTCCCCCTGTCGCCTCTCTTCCATATCCCCCCCTCTTCTGCGCACAAACAGGTTCCACCGAGCGAGGTTACCGTAGGATTATTATTGTCTGGCGGCGCAGAAAGATGCAGAGCACCAGCACCCCCCCCCCCCACCCCCTTCTCACTACCACCAGCACCACCACCGCACATGTAAACCTGCACACCCCTCCCCTTCCCATCCCTGCTCACTGCAAAGAAAGAGAGTGATAGAGAGGGGAAGGATTGAGAGAGAAAACGTGCGAGAGGCAGGGCGAGTGGCGGAGCAGTCGCCATTAGACATTTGCAGTGTCAGATGTTGTGCTCGGCTCCAAGGAGAGGGGCAACGTATAAGAGGGAGAGAAAGATTCAGACCCCTGGAAGCTGTGTTGTTAGCCACTCGGCTAAAGGGCTCGGCACCATATAAGGTATGGTATAACAGGTGATGGGGCAGGTCGTAATGTGGCAGCCGCTGTTTGTGTTGGGGGAGCGCTGACATTGCAGCAAGGCTTAGTACTTGTGCAGAAGGGCTGCTGGGGTGTGCATGATGGGAAAAGTGAAGGAATGTCACCAAGTTAGCGTGATGTGTGTTTTTTTTAATTTTTTTATTTGTCTGTTATCTTTTTTTAAGATGGAATTTAAGAGACGTGTACAAGTCCTTCATTTATCATTGCTTTTTAATATAATTCTGTATTTATGTAAACAATCCTTTGTTTATTTTGTCTGGTTGCTCGTGTCTTGCACACACCTGTGTGTTTTCCTGATACAGCAGCAGTGTGGCTGTGTTTACATTTGCTAGTTAGTGGCTCCTCTCCATCCAGACCTTCCTCCATGTTTCTGTGCTGCTTCCCTTGCATCAGGCACGTTGCCAGGCAGCAGGAGCATGTGTACGTGTATGTGCAGGTTTGCCCAGCAGCCTGTAGGACGCAGTGTTTGTGAGAACAGGACTATTTTGAGAATCTGTGGAGAAATGACGCTGTTTGTCACATTTCATTCCACATCATCCACTCCGCATCTGTGTTTCTAAAGTGATGCTTCTGTCTGCAAGTTTTTGTGATTAGAAAATGTTTTGTGAGGACTTAAAGCGATTTTATCATTCCCTTTTTCCTCGGTCACTCCACTCCTCCCTCATTCTTGCAACCAGTGACGTTCTCATCATCTCTTGTCCTCCCTGCTCCATCTTCACAACTGTTCCCTCCCTTGCCTTGAACTGGCTGAGTTGCTAGGCTGGAGAGATCCTGGTTGAATAACATCCATCACCCCCCCCCCCCCCCCCCCCCCCCCGCTCCATCTTCTCTCCTCTCTCTCCTGTGTCAGAACAGAGGACAAAAGCAGAGGTGCAGGGCTACCTGGACAACACGATCAGATCAGAAGACACCAGTCTCTCCACCTCTCCCTTTCTGTCTCAGCTTTCTTCCCCACCTGCTCACCACTTTTCTGGTGTGCAAAAGGGTTTCTTGTTCAGCTGCATATTTATATATTTCTCTGCTTTCATAACTACTTATAATGACACATTAGACATTCAAAGTTTTTGTGACTTTTAAACTTAAACCCCTCTCCACTATCCAGCCATCTTGTACTCTCCCTTTTCAACCGCCGTTTAAACCTCCGTTTAGGCTTCGGGGTAAATGAGAAGAGGCCCATTCATTTTTCATGACACCATGTGCCTGGAGATGAATAAAACAACATGACTGCGTTCACATTCTGACCTTCTCACTTGTGGCTTGACACCTGGTTGACTGAGAAAGTGGTCGTCAACCTACATGTGTTCGTTTTTGTCACGTTCTCACAAACAAACCGTGCTGTGGTTTTGGTAGCAAAACTTTCCTCCCATACACACACAAACACACACACACACACACACACACATTCGCTGTCATTGATCCTCTAACTCTGATAAACAATTGTGTGTGTGTCTCATGTTAAATGTACAAGTGCTTTGGAGAACACGAGCACCAAGAAGATCAGAGTGATTACTGGTGATAGATGGGAGGAGGCAGTTCATCAAGTTTATGGACAGCTCTCCGCAACACACACATTCACACATTCACACACACACATGCACAGGATATCGCACAGGCCGGTCGCCTCTGTCCAGACCTGCTCTCTGAATTCCCCTGGCTTAATTTATCTCACGCCCTCAGTTTCCTGTTTCAAGAGCTGCCGCGCAAGAGACCCCCTCGATCAACAACAACCAACCTTCACACACACTTCTACAGACACACACACACACACACACACACACACACACACGTACACACATACACTACTGTTTAATACTCACGCATGTCTGAGTTAAGTCTTTGGCTTTGTGTTTGGACGTGTGATGTTCCGTCAGATCTCTGTACTGATGAATCCCAGTTGGCTTTTCAGTCTTTAAATAACTTTTTCTTTTCATGTTTAGCATTGCAGCTATTTTAATATCCAAGGTCTGTCAATAAAAGATAATACAAATGTCCCAAAATACACCGCGCACGCAGCTTTGGTCTGGAAATGCATGCACCTACTCCATCACTGTCGCTTAGCGGTGGGGTCTGAATTGTTTCAGTGGCTGGAAAGTTGTGGAATGATTGGAGTGAAGCGGAGGACGAGAGGTGATCATGCCCTCGATGTCTCATGATCAGCAAATGACTGTGGTAGTTATGAATATCGCAGCTGTAATGTCGCTTCAATAATCCAACAAATGCCGCCAAGAAGAAGACTGTAGTCGCAATGGGACGGCGTTTTAACTTCTCCTTCTCTTTGCAGGCACCATGGATCTCTCAGCGCCTGCTCCGGTGGTAGCCCTCCTCCGCTGACCTCGCCTCCTCCTCCGCCTCTTTCATCTACCCCCTCGTCCTCCTCAACCCAACCCTTAACACCCCCACGTCTGTGACCCAGGGTTATCACTCCGCCTCTCCTACACCATCATGGCCGGAGAGAAAGGGCCGACAAAGCGCAGCGCCATGGACATCAAGCGCCTGGCGAGCCTCATCCAGAGGGGAACGGGCCGCCTGCTGGTGATCGACAGCCGAACCTTCTCTGAGTACAACGCGTCACACGTGCAAGGGGCCGTCAACGTCTGCTGCTCCAAGCTGGTGAAGAGGCGACTGCAGCAGGACAAGGTGTCTGTCACCGAGCTGCTGCAACTCAACGGCAAGGTGAAGGTGAGTTAAAGCTCAGAGGACCTGAGGGGTGACGCTCTTCAGGGCGATAAGATGTGAGGCGAGTGATTAAAGAGCCTCTTTATCAAAGTGCATGACTGGATTCAGAGGGTGTGTAGCAAACGTCCACCTCGCCGATAAAGGCAAACAGCGGATGGAGCTTCAGAGCTAGTTTTGCATCTCTCTCCGTCTTGTGAGAGCGACGGATGAATTATCAACATCCATTAAGGGATCCAGGGAATATTAATCTTCATATTGATATATATGTATATATATATAAATATATAATATTGATCTTCTTAACCCACTTTGATCATCAAAATGTGTTCCCTGATTCCACAGACCAACAAAACCGGATTCAAAAGCTGATTGTTTGACTTCAATTGTACATCTGTGCCAAGTAAAAATCTGACCTTTGACATATAAAGAGAAAATATAGCGAGTTCTTCTGCAGATGAGGGTGGGAAATTATAACTGCTGCCTTTACAGTGCAGTGCGTTAGGACAAGTCAGCATAATCGTGCTGGTTTCAGCAGAATCAGCGCTGGAGCACAAAAAAAATGACTGCAGAAAGTACCAATGTGACAAAATATCATGTTGACTAATTCTTCCTTTAAAAGGACACAGAGGTTTTTCTTTTTTTATTCAATAGGTACTACTGGAGTATACTAAGGCTTTTTATATCATGCATGTTCAGTATTATTCAGCAGATGCAGCAATTAGTCACAATAAGATTTTCCTTGAACCAGACGTCTCAGATTCCAGTTCTTCTGTCAGCAGGTGTTCTCACCCTGCATCCCCCCAACATCTCCACCTCTTTCTCAGAACCTTTCCCACAGTCTGGTCCAGGCACCGATGTGGTTCTGGATCGATCTCTTTTTGCACTAGAGCCCATGCCTGTACAACATTAGCTGGCGCTATATTTGGCAGACAGAGCGGCTTACTGTAGGTTTGTTGCTTATCAGTGGCCCTGAAATCGGATCCTCCCGTTTTCCATGACTTCTCCTCTGAATATGACAGCCATTTTTTCCATGGCCCGTCCACCTGTGGCATGCTGACTCCTGTATTTTTAGTCGCTGTGTGAAACTGAAGGAACTCTGAGAGGGGAAACCTAAGCGGAGGGCGGTGGGGGTGTATGGGACTATGTATGCGATGTGTGTTGTGCCCTCATCACTCAACAGATTTACATGACTGGACAAATTGTGCGTTTTATGTGGTGTCGGAATAATCACAAAGTTCCCCCATTGGAAAAGTTCAGGAACAATATGTCGGAAAAGTCGTTGCGAAGTTGTTACTTGATTTTACAATCAGCTCTAAATTGAACTTTTAATGTGAACTTGTCAAATGTCACTGTATATTAAGCTCTCACAAGCAACACCAAACTTTACGGCAAATACAGACGTTTTCATTATTAACATGCACAGGTTTTATTATCATGATTGTCCTTTTTTCTGCTCTTTGATATCATGCAAATAATCGAAAGAGATGTCAAGGTGTTGTTTAAACGTTTAAATACATGAATGCAACCCATTTAGTTGACAGCGTCCATGTTCTTCCACATTCCGACATCAAAACAAACGAAGTCGGAGCGGAGACGTCACAGAGACTTTCCGTGCATCTCGTGAATGCACAGAAACACAACAGAAGACAAACTGCAGCTGCTGCAGATGAGATCTCTCGTCCTGTCTGCGCTCTCTCTCCAGATTTTATATTTAGGTATTTGTTGAACCTCTTACTTTTAACCACAACACACCCAATACAATAAAACGCTGATGACACACAAAAGTTGAGTGAAATTCTTCCCTGAGGTGTGACTCACTGGGTTTGAATAGCATCAGCTATAAAACACCATTGCTTTTGTTTTTGTTTCACTTCCTGGTTGCCAGGAGCAGGTCGGAGAGTCTGACATGCCTCGCATCTTATTCTGTTAAACCTACTTATGAGACTGAATTATGAGCTGCTGTGTGTATTTATACACTGAAATATCAGCTCTGGAGTTGTAGCTGACAAACTGAGTCTGTGTTTCCATCTGGTTCGCGGCATGAGAACTTTAATCAACCCCAAAACACGCCCTGACCATCAAATGGCAAATAATTATACATTATTGCTGCAGATTATTGCTTTGCCACTCCTGTTGGATTACAGTTAACGCTTGTAGGTGACGGACACTTTCCACATGGTCAGATGGTAAAATGAATGAGAACTGTGGATTATTGTTACTTTCTCAAGTCAAACCACCTTCAGCTCAGCTAATAACGTCTGTATAATTGCAACATTGGCTGAGAGTCCCCATGCGCCTGCTGTTTCTCACAGACTGTTATTCCAATTAGTTTTAATTCTGCATTACTGCGAGGACTTCTGGCACCGTTCTTCTCACCTAAAGTTTACCACTGTTCGCTGGACAAGGATCTTGTGTAAAAGCCTCTTGTATTGCCGCATGTACCTGGATACAAAAGAAGCTGCTGAGGCTGAAGGCCACACGGGACGTCCTGCAGAGACTGTGTGATTGCCCCCGACCAGACGATGCAGCTCAGCTCAGATAATGGTTTTATGCTGGCTTATGATGGTGCATGACCTCCTCTTGCCGTATGCAGAATTAGACAGCAGAAAAAACAACAACAAAAGAAAAGCTGGAGAACCTGAAAAAGTTGGAGCTGGAGGAGCTGTGATGTGTGAGCGTTTCATTACTTCTGTCAGCGCAGCAAGCTCAAGCAGGTTTCTATACTGGGTCCATTGGGTAAATCTCAATGTGGGGGCCTGTGGTTGGCAGATCTCACACTGCGGCACCCTGTAGAGCCCAGCTTCCTTCTGACTTCTCTCGCTTTCAGTCTCATGACAGCTCTGTCTGCGTGTCTGTCTATCTCCCACATGCATAGCCTAAAGCCTTCCTTGCACTGGCCCCTTCTTCATCATTTATTCCTCTCCTCTTCCTCTATGTTGCCCCATGGCTGGTTTGTTATTATCCATTTCCCACCCCCAGTAAAGAGGATAAGGCGTGCGATTAATGCTAGGCTGGATAAAGCTGGAACTAGCTGGGTGAAAGAGGAGGGCCCAGCAGAGCCAGACTCCTTTGTTATTGGCTAAGCATGACATCATCCCTTTTGTGCGTCCACTGGCAGGCTGCGGGCTGGGCACGTGCAGACAGGCTGCGTGGTGTTAAAGCCGACTCCCAGCTAACCCCTCGTGCACACACACACAGACACACACACCACACACACTTTACCCCCCACATGGCTCTGAGCAACGCCAGGAGAAGCTTCAGCCAGCCAAGACAGCAAAGGACACCATTGTGGCTCTTTGTTGGGGAAGTGAATGCAGGAAGCGGGAGAGCAGCACTGAGGGTATTCATGGATGGGCTGCTGCCTCCCTCCTCCCCTGCCGCCTCCCGCCTCACTTCCCATTGAGCACTAATAGCCTGCATCCCCCAAGGCGCTGCACTCACCCTTTCATAGAAGCTCCCAACGCTTCAGTTAACCGAGCTCAATGAACATCCATGACCAGCGCAGCGGCGATCAAATTGGTGGCCTCTTTCTTCTTGCCTTTCATTCCCATCCCCTTCATAATGTCTTTATTAAAGCTGTGTATTCATGTAGGTCAGAGGCAGCTGGATACAGTAGGTGAGGTGGTAGGGGATCTCTGATGGGAGCGGGATGGCGCAGGCTTAGCCGGGCTTCCTTATGCCTCTTCTGACAGGCTGCAGGGCAGGTGGCTGGTTTCTTGGCTTAAGCCCTGCTAATCCCTGCTGCTGTGACGGGGACAGTGGGCCAGGCAGGCCCTGACAGATGGACCAGAGGTTTTTACTACTAGCAGTCAGCCCGGGGAAGCCCCCTTCCTCCTGTATGGAGACATGGAGGCAAGCAAGTGATGAATGGGACCCAGAATAGTCGAGAGAATACATCAACCTACTTGGAGGACACAAATTGCTTGGCCCTAAACTCAAAAACGGCCTTGATAAACATACTGACCTAATTAAATGGACTGGGTATCATCCAGATGTGACGCAATACTGTTAATTAAATCTGGAATCAGTCTGATGCTGAAATCATCATCAAGAAAGAAGAAGTTTAAACAGGGCTGTTTATTTATTTTTTGGGTAATTGATGAAAAACATGAATTAAAAGTCATGAATCAATTCCACTTATTTAGCAGAGAACAGTACTCAACAAATCAATAATCTGACTGACAGGGAAATGGATCGAGAGCAATTCAAAAAAAGAATCAATCTTTAAGATGGAGAGAAAACAGCTGTTTTCACATTTTTCTCTGTTTTTACCTCAAGGAAGATATGATTTCACACTAACTACAGGACAGATTAGCATGAAACTTGGTGTAATGATGCAGTCGGAGTAAAAGCCTTCTCATTTTATTTATTTATTTATCGACATTTTCACTCAGAAAATAATTTATGGATCTAGATGGAAATAATCTGGTATATTTAGAGGATTGATATCTGTGAATGTTTCTTGGTGGATATATGTTCTTTGAGTGCTTTTCTAGATTTAAAATGAAACTATATTATATATACTTGCACATTTAAGTTTTGTGCTTTTCAAGTCTTAAAGTCTTGCACTCGTAATTACACTGTACTTTGTCTTCAAGTGTTGTGTTACAACTTAATTGTCATGATAATAAAGTGCAGCCATTATCTGGTTTAATGGCCACTTATAAATAAAGCGAGCCAGACGACGGGCCTGTGATCTCGACTGTGATATTAACTGTCAGGATTGAACGAGCACAGGAGGAAACTCCATTTGACCAACTGGAGCATTTATGCAATTATGATGCACCATTGTGTTTACCCTCATTTCAGACCATCTGTAATGATAAGTTTTCACGTTGGGAAATTCACAGATGGCTTTGAAGAATCGAGTGTCAGTGTCCCTGCTGCGACAATGTCGAAGGAAACGATGATTAAATGTCTGTCAGACACGGTATAGACACTGTTCATGTGTCGTGGAAAACACAAAGCAGTTTCCGCAATAGTATTGTTCTGAATACAGAAGTTTCCAGTAATTGCAGTACAGTATTTCAAAATAAAGGACAGCACACAAGTCTTTCATGTGTCATCGGCCTTGACAGTAGCTGCAGAACTGGGAACCTGATGACTCACTGTGTGGATTGTTTTCCAGATTACCCGGAGGGAAAACTCAAGGGAACTTTTCTTTTGGTCTGTTTCATTCACATTTTTTTTCCTTTCGCCAACTTCAAACAAAAACACTGTAGCTGCTGGTGATTTTTCTCCAGAGCCGGATATGTCATGTGTTTGCTCTGATGAGGTCATGACATGAATCATTGTTTGTTTTAAAGATCCGCCTGTTTGATTATAGACACACACTCACACTGTGTGTATAGTTTCAGACGTAACGTGCAGCACCGTGAAGCGGGAGTGACATGTGTATAAAAACATTTTTAGGATGTTGAGGAAAGACGGAAAAAGAGTCTTTGAGATGATTTGCAGATATAAAATGTGGTTTTGATTCCATTCAAAGGCGAGGAGAATTAGCGCGGTAGAACCGGATCTGCAGCATGCATGTGCCCTTTTACTTCAGACTGTGTGTGTGTGAGCCCGGGACAGGACGGCTGAGGAGCACTGAGATATTTAATACTTCTATGTAAATGTATGGAGGCGTTACTTGAGTCTGAGTGTGTAACCTGTGTGGGACCTGGTGTGTACATGTGTGTGTTAAAGGTCCTCTGACATTCAGCGGTGAGAGGGTGTGACCAGATCAGGTGACCACGTCTCCTAAATGATCCGTGGTGACCTCACACTGCACACACATCAGGGACTTTCACCACCCTGCCACATCTTCACATCCTTGTCTGAAACCCCCCCCCCCCACAAACACACACACACACACGATTGTAATACTGTACTTTCCACTGATGGCCTTCATTCCTTTACCCGTTCATCCGAATCCTCAACTTGCTGCTAAACCTGTAACCTAACCCTCATTTTGTAGTTGGTCCTCATAAGGGTAGGAGGACAGGAGCTCCATGACACACATCACACCTACCGAAGCATGCATGGAAGTGGCAGCTGCCAGTGCCAGTCAATGACATCATCTGGCCCCGAGGCGGTATCTTTACAGTGGCGAGTCGTATATGTCGCACTCCGTCTTAAACCGAAACATGAACTGCTCTGGGAGGTCACTGCCTGTTGCAGCAGGTCCTCTATCAGTATGCAATGTACTGTATGTAGCGGGAGGTGCGGCACCTTGTGACCCCCGTTAAAAAAACGATTGTGACAACAAAATTCACGGTATTTTCCTCTCGTGTTTATTGTCCGGCTCTGCACAGTTTTATATGCATAGTTTGAGCTGGAAAACGCCCGTTGGTCAACGAGAGTTCAAACTGCACTCCACTCGTTTTCAGCGGGACTTCCCGGAGAGGACGCACTGAGAGGTCCCAGGCTGCACTTAATGAATGTGCTGGGCCATTTTTAGATTGTTTGTGCTGATATTGTGACACAGATCACAAACACACACACACACTCACACACACACACACGCACACACACACACTGGCCTGCTCAGCACATGACCTTGTCACTGGTCAGTAGATATTGCTGGGGTCAGGGGAAACCATGTTTCTCCCTCTTACACAAGCACTTACTGTATGCGGAGGCTGCGGGCTACCACGATTCCACAGATAGCTTTTGTTGCCAGGCTAGCCATCATTTACTATCAGGGCCAGATATGTGTGTTCTTTGTTCAGTCATCCTTCAGGGTGCCTGTCATGGAGTGTTTATGTGTGTCCCTACAGAAGAGCCTTGACTTTTATGTTTTATGACACGGGGTCAGTGAGAAAGCTGCGGGGACTTCTCACTGTTTCTTGTGTAACACGTCCATTTTTTCATATTTTCCCTCTTTTCTAACTTCACATAATCAACATGAAACCGAAAGGCCCTTGTCCTCCAGTATCTCGTCTGCTCTGTCTCCTACGTTCCTTGCAGTTTCTCGTTGACTCCCTTTGCAAATGACAGGAGAAAAATAACCTCTCCCTCCTCTGACCGCTCCTTGTTAATGACCCGCTGAGATGCCAGCCTTCACATTGTTAAAAGTAAATCTTGGCTGCAGTGGGATGGTCGCAGTTGGTCTTGCAGTGCCACCTTCTGTCCCTCTCTGCACCCTCCTCCTCCTCCTTACCCCTCCCTCCAGATCCTCAACCTTCCTCCATGATCCCCTTCTCTCCCATTCGTTCACCTCTGTTTCTCTCCATCGCCTCTCTCTCTCTTTCCCAGGGCCATTCCTTGCTTTACCTGCAATGTGCATGCATCAGAGCGGTGGGGCCAGTAGGGTAGTAACAGTGGTGATGCTGCAGCACTGCAGAGAGGCACTGCTGCAGTCTGAGAGCCAGTCCCATGCTCCCCCGGGTCATTGACCTCTAACACTGCATCATAGTCTTAGCTTTAGTCCAGCAGCATTCACACAAAATCATAAGTGAAGCTCATCTCCTACTATCTGTATTCATACACACACTTAAATATAGATTGCTATTTATAGGCTGCTATTTTTTTTGTATTCAAAGAGGATGAGAGATGTTTAATTTCATTATGACAGAAATGTCAAAAGTGGCGATTGCTATCATTGTTGTGAGGCCTGGCTGAGATTAAACCCTTTTCAGAGAATTAGATGTAGATCTCTCCTCTTGAAACTGAAACCTTCCAGGTGGTAAACTTCAATGTTTCACTTGTGGGACTTTCCAGCATGAAATATTGCTACACTGCCGGAAATACGTTCTTCCCATTTCTGGTGGCAGTACAGCGCAACTGCTGTTGAGGAGAGACAAAGGAGAAGTGATACATAACATATACTTAACATAGCATACGTTTTGAAAATGTAAAGCAGGAAAGAATGACTCACTTTTGAACCTGAACTTGTTCGACTGTGAGTAACAGAGTTATTAACTTTTCCATTTTAACATGAGTATGTGCTGTGTTGTATGTGCAGCCGGTTATCCTCACACTTTGACATCAAGCTCTCACACTCGTTCTGATCCCATTAGGATTATTAGCCCAAATTATCCAGGGTTAGTAAAGATGGATGGGACTTTAAACAAAGACACTAAGATGAATATTTAATAACAAAGAAAGAATGAAAACAAAGGGTAAACTATTTGTATTTAAATTAGCTAATCATTGATACCTTTCATTGATATTACACAGTGAAATTATCCATATCTTATACGTACATGGTGCCTGATGGTGCAGATCAGAGTTTCCCTCCTCTGCTTTTTATGTTATCTTGTCAGATTTGGGTTTGACACAGGCAGATAAGTCGGGTTAGGTTGGACCCGAGTTGCTTCCATTCAGACTTTAGAGGCTGAATGTCTGAATTACCTGCATGGCTGTCTGCCAAGGCACTCTGCTACTGCTGCTCTATAGGCAGAAAGCGTAATCAGTCGTATTCCATGCATACTGTGTCGCCACGTATACCAAGAGCTCTCGTCCCCGATGTGTCTTCCATCACACAGAGGGTGAGGAACGAGCTGGGAAGAGTTTCGATTTTTGCCTCGAAGCTAATGGCCGTTTTTTAGAGGAGGGTGGTTGTTGAGGTAAACACAGACAGTGGGTCGTCCTGTCTCATCATGTCTCCCCTGCTCCACCTGCCCCTTTTCCCCACCTCAGGTCTTTCTTTATCCTTTTCTTCAATTCCCTCTTGTATCTTTCTCCATCTCATCTCCATCTTCCCCTGCCCCACTACACCACTACCCCCCACCCTCTCGATCCATCCCTCCCACCCTCCTGCCCACCCTCCCCTCCCCTCTCCTCTCCTGTCCAGTGGCGGTTCAATGATGCAGTGATTCATAGCTGCAGTAGGCGCTGCCTCATGGTCATGTGACCAAAGCCTGCCTGACAACATGGGGGAACAACACACACGCACACACACAGGCCTGGACGCACTAGCACATGCACGCACTGTTTCTTGCAAACACACACTCATTCATCACAACGGCGCATGCTCATATCCTCTCATTTCTCTCAGAAGCTGATACAAACAGCATCACACTGATGCAGGGATGGACAAACGTTCAGTGAATACACTTTTTATGATTTTACTGTTACAGCAAACAATTCTCTTTGCAGTATCTCCACCTTAAACCTTAGAGTCACAGCTGCATGGTGCAGTACACTACACAGCGCTCATTGATTATTCATGAATCTTAATCTGACTCAAAAAAATCTCCTCTACTTCCTCGTGCTGACGGTTCTAATCACAGACATCAGCAGAGCCGGTGTTTTTTCTCAAAAATCCCATAGGTGTGTTTATAAGTTCATTTTCTTTTCCTTGTTGCTGCATCCGTGTGCTAATGCAGCAAAGTGGTCACATGTTCAGAGAAACTTTCCCAGGGTTGGAAAACTTCATGTCTGATCCCTGCAGCAGGTCAATTGTGTTTATTGCCGGAACGTCTTGTAACAATTTCATTGCCTCACTCAGCCAAGACAAGATATGTTCCAGTTCCTATGATGAACTTCAAGAACATAAATGCCAGATAGATGTTAGATCCCTGTCGGTGCAGGATGCATGACATGTTTTCCGCTTATGAATAATCAACGTGATTCTCTTCCTTGTTGTTTATCCTTTTGTGCAGGTGGAGCTGGGCAGGAAGCAGGAAGTGGTGGTTTATGACCAGAGTTCCAAAGAGGCGGGGCATCTGTCCAAAGACGGCTTCGTGCACATTCTCATGGGGAAGCTGGAGGCCACCTTCCACAAAGTCTCCCTGCTCACTGGTACGAGAGCGTGTGTGTGGATGATGATGATGATGATGATGATGATGGTGATGTGAGCAGAAGTTGTGTTGTGTGTGTGTGTTCTTCATCCCTGTGCTGGTTTGAATGGAGTTGTGTGTCGTGGCATAGTTTGGTCAGCAGATGTCGCTGATGAGCTCGACAAAGCGTTCCTCTCCTCAGTCACATCATTGTTGTTTCTCGTGTCTTTAATCTGCAGACGTCAGACTTTCACAGGTTCACAGGTATTTGTTGAGACAGGAGGAAGAGGAGCAAGTATGAAATCACGCTGCATGGATACAAAGCCTCTCTGATGACTCTTTGATGTTTAAGCTTCCCCGGAGTCTTTCTCTTACCCCGTCGTCACTGAAATGATGCTGAAGCTTAACTTCAATCCTCTGGACTTATTTACCACAGTTATTATCCTGTCATGGCGTCCACTAAGCACTCTAAGACTTATAATTGAGCCCCGGCAAGACTTGTTAATAGCCTCGTTGAGTTAATAACATCTCGATTTCGGCGGCTGCAGCTTTTTGAGGGATGACATTACCCACACAGTCACCAGCGGAGGCTTATGAATCCACCGCAAATGTGTCATTGCAGAAAGGAGAGCCTAATCTGCCTCAGTCAAGATTGGAAATAAGACGGCAGGGGCACACCGCTCGGGCAAATCTCTGCTCCCTTCTCCGCATCCCCCACATCCCCATTCTTCTGCCGCTCCTCTCAGCCTTCTCCCTCTGCCGTGGAGATTAGCGCGTTTTTCATGAGTCATTCATAGATGCTGAGGAGGGTTGCCTCAAAGCACCCAGGCTCCACAATTAGTCGCAGTCACAGAGATGTACAAATCACATGCTTCGGCTTGGGCACACCTACACATACTGTATGCACACACACAACCATGTTCAGTGTCACACACACACACACATACTCTGATTGTCTCTTAAATCCTGGATTTTTTTTCCTATCGGATATCATTCCCTTCTTAATGAAAGACCCTTTGTCAGCGATTACCTCCTCCTCCTCTTCATCACTCTCCTCCGCTCACTCATGCTACATTTTTTTTTCTTCCATTCCTGTCCCTGCTTTTCTGCTGTTTCCAGGACAACAGTGGCAGAGAATATTCCCTGAGAGGACTCAGCCAATGGCGTTGGCTGTTTGTGTTGTTGTAATATTGGGGTCAGTGGAGCTAGCAGCCAGTGTCTGTGCAAACGTGATACTTTATTTGTGTATGTGTGTGTGTGTGTGTGTGTGTGTGTGTGTGTGCGGGTGGGCAGATGGAGGGTGTTGCGTGTACATGTCTGCACGCTCGCTGGCTTGCATGCATGCGTTCGTGCATCATGACGTCATGTGGATGAGTGCTGCAGGATCTGCTTGTGCAATGCAGAGTTTTCACGGGATGATGTAAGTTATGTAAGGGGGAAATTATGTATGAGGTATTTCGAACAGTTTCCTCGTCCGGTCTGGATTACTTGCAACCAATAATCTGTTTTGCAAGGGAGCAGGCACATGGTGACTCAGACCAATGTGCGTCTTATGTGACGACAGGTGAACGCTTCTCGCTCTTCCCCCCCCGACTGCTTTCAGCAACTGTGGTAGACGATGGCACTCCATGCAGTCACCTACCAGATATTCTTTGAAGGCACCTGCTCTTTTGCAATCTGTTTCCAATGAAGTTTTCCCTGATGGTCCAGGGTAACACACGTCAGGTTCCGGAAACGAGCAGGCGTTGAGGTCGGGGTCGTGTCCACAGACCAACCACCTCAAACGTGCAAGGAGGATATTTTTTATAATTATTTAAAAAATGTTCTAATGGTCATATTTCACTATTTTCTGACATTCTATGGGCAACAAAAAGCCAGATAGATTAACTGATTCAAAAATATCACTTATTGAGTTCTCTGTCCCCTCATCCCTGGCTTAATTTGGTTTTTATTCCTCCTCTCACGTCGTTAAAGTTTCAAGGTACCATAAAATATCTCTTTTCTTTACCCTCCCTCTTCCCCCTCCTCCCCTACCGCCCTCTTTTCCACCCCCCTCTACCGAGCCTCTGATTTATGATGCTAATAATTCCTGTGATGACTTCATATCTGACTGACGACTTATTTTCAGCCTCACACATGCAGACCACACACACACACTCAGACACACAGTACACTCACACTGCAAATCATGCAAGGGATAACACAGTGGGGACGGGGAAGGGGAGCGGGTCAGATAGAGTGGAGAAAAGAAAAGAATCCATAAATGGGATGGATAGCATGAATACAAAATGTATTACTAATGTGGACTTTTGATTTTCATCTGTTTTCTTGTATTACAGCGATTTATAATGAATTCAACCAGTGTAAACTGGGACAATTAATCAAGCGGAGATTGGCAGATAAGGCTTTTGAGTAGCATGTTACACGACCTAAGTGCATGTACTGGGAATGTATTGATCCAAAAAACAATCACTGGCTCCTCTAAGATTTCTCTCCATTCAACGATAATCAATAAGTCAGGCTGAGCACGCCACTTCCAACATGGAGATGATGTCATGGAGCTGCGTCCCAATAGAGCCATTGTTGTTTTGTGAATGACTCAAGTAATGTGTGTGACCAATGACTCTCCCTCTGTGTTTAGTATAAAAATAAAAACATATATATATTCACACCGGATGTGGCAGTGCTGGCTGTTGGAAATAATTGATGTGCATATGAAATGATGTGCACGCTGGGATCATGCGTGTTTGCATGTGTGTTTGTTTGTGTTACTTCCTCATGAACTGTGTGAAAGTGTTTGTGAGAAACGTGGTTCTCCAAGGACATGAAGGAGGTTTTTATTTTTTTACCACAGCAATGATCTCACCCAGTTGGAGATCAGGCTGATGTGTCTTGCCTTTTTCAGAGCTCTGACTTTTTGTGTGCTTGTGTGTGTGTGTGTGATTTGCAGAGGAGAAGAACATCTCTTGGTTGGAGCCAGCTGCCTCCCCAGTGGCTCTAAAGTTTGCGTGTTTCCCACCAATCTGCAGCACACAGTCCCCCCAAATAAAGACAACACTGTGTGCTTGTGTTTAGCTAGGTGGTATGTTAGCTGGTGACAACCGTTTAGCTTTGAAATGCGTCACATCAGCTCTGATGTGTTCCTTCCAAGACAAAACTTTTTGATGCTGGCATACGAAAGTCGTGTAGCAGAGGAAACTGCGGTGACCGAAAAGAAAGTATAATAATCAGAGAAAAGAGAGAAGGAGAAAGAGTGGAAAATGTTGTGACGTTCTTCAGATGAAGAGAAAGTTGGATAATAGTTTGAAGAGGACGGGAGGTGGTGATAAAAATACCATTTTATTCATAGCACACATATTTTTGTCAAAGTGCTGTAAGCTGACAGCCGAGAATTAAAAAGAAACTAATGAAAAACAAGTATAAAAGGTTTTTGTGTGCTTGTGCTTGCTTGTGTGTTTGTGTGTGCGTGTGTGTTTGCAGATGTGCAACACTGCACCCAATCTTCTCTAGCACCATCTGCCAGTGCTTTTCACAGGATTACCACCAAAGTGTCACAGCGGTGGGTCACAGAGACGCAGCGAGTGGGGAAAAAGGCGACGCACAAGGAAATGAGATAGAGATGAGGAGGCAGCGATGAAGGCACGAGCCAGGATGAGTCTCCTCTTGGCAGAGTTGGAAGGCGGCATGAACAGGACATCTGAACTCAAGTGACTTTACATACACTCCAGCTTTATCTTTAATTATTAGAGCTGAAACGAGCATTTGATCCACAAATTTATTTTTAAAGGATTTATTGTTGGAAGGAAGTATGCAGAACTTCCTGACATTTAAAGACCAAATGATGAATCAGTTGTCTCAAAAAACCCATAGAATAATTAACAGTAAAACTAGTTAGCAATCAACCAAACTACATGTCCACTATGTGTAATCCAGATAGACAGATAGGTGCTTAGTTGTGACCTCTGACCTCCACCTCTCCTGCGTCACTCGTAACAGGTTCAGTAACAATTGAGCAGTTCCACATTCCATACTACATACTGCCGACGTCTCATTATGCTAAAGAGTGGCAGATGCAAACATCTGGAAATACTTTATGGACAAGGGTGATGAAGAGGGAGGAGATTCAGTTTAATAGTTGTATCATTTATTGTCCAGGTACATTATGAGGAGCAGTAAATTGTCTTTACTGCGTTGTGTTTGTGTGTCGAACGTAACCGGGACACTGTTTTGTTATTATATGGATCAGCATGTTCACTCTCAGGCTGTCAGGCCTCCAGCTCAATCATAAGAACACAGGACGAGACATGGCGATGACACACTGATGAGAGGTATTAGGAGATGAAAGGTGCCTCTCGTTCTCTCTCACCTACCCCTACACACACAAACACAAAAACACACATCCTCGCACTCAAAACACACAGAAGCTGCTGTGTACCCTGGGGCTTTGATGAGATCAGGTTAGGGTGTGACTGCACAGACAGAGGTACAAAGGTCAATTTAGTTATGTGTCATTCTTCTGTGCAGTTATACAACAGGGAGACTGTGCGTGTGTGTGTGTGTGCACATTGTGTGTGTGTGTGTGTGTGCACACTGTGCGTGTGCGCGTGCATCCGAGAGAAGCTGAGGAGGTGAGGTAATGGTGGGAGACAGAATCTCACAATGCGGCCGTTCACAGACACATTCCAATGAGCTGCCATGAGGAGGTCTTTTTGTGTCAGTGTGCGTTTGTGTGTATTCATGTTTTTGTCTGCATGCGCATGTCTGCATGAATATGTGCATATGAAGTAGCGCGTGCATGAAGCAGAGTTTGAAAGTGCATTTAGGAGGAAACAAACAAAGACAAAATAGCCTGAGGAGAGCTTTGGAGATGAGGTAACACATTCACTTGTGTTTGTAAGGAGGCGTTCAGTTGGCTGCTTATTCATGTTCACTTGTGTGTGTGTCAGTCGGAGTTGTGTGTGGTCGAAGAGGTTTTTCTGTGAGACAGACGGTCATGCCGACCTGTGCAGTGTTTGTCAGCCTCATCCAAGCTGAACGTCTCCACATCCTCTGAACCAGTTCGACAGGAGAGACACAACTCTACCATTACAAACGCACACACCTGCATATTGCTCCACACAATTTACATCGACATCCTGAATTTTTCAGTGTCCTGCATTAACTAGACACCCAGATGTGCTGCCTGTGCATCTGCATCTTGAGTTTCGGCCTTGTGATCAGGTTTGAAGTTTTTAATCGAGCTGTAAATAATTTGCAATTAATAATTTGCGATTATTTAGCATAGTCCTGCCTCCAGGTGTTGTGTTTCGCCTCAGTGCAGGTCAGAGAGGTTGCACAATAATAATGGACGTGCGTGCCTGAGGTCCATGCACGGTCCCTCCTCCATTCGTTGCCTTTCCTCTTACCTCCTGCGTCTGTAACCTCCCAGCCTGCCCTTTCTGCACCTCCTTGCCCCCCCCCCCCCCCCCCCCTCTTCTCCCCTGTTACCTTCCACCTGAACTCTCTCCATTACGCTGTGGGGAGGTCCGGCAGATCAATGATTTCATTGAGAAGGAGCCAGTGGTGCCATTAGGAGGTGAGCTCACCTTCCCAGGGGAGTTCTGACACATTATTCTCAATGACCTCGCCTTCCTGTCCATCCCTCCTTCCACTTCTCCTTCAGCCTCTTTTAACCCCCACCATCCTTATTCCTCCATTTCCCCTTCTTTCCTCCTCCTCCTCCTCCCTCTCTCCTCTCTCCTCTTCTGTTTCACGGTGCTGAGAACAGAGCTCTATTTTTAGGCCCAGACTCCTGCGGTCGTCACATCTGGCGCCAGTGGCCTCGGTGCTCTCACCCTGGCTTGTAGATACACAAACACACACACATACACACTCACACCAGGCCCACCGCACCCCACCCTACCCCACCCCAGCCAGCACGGAGGGAGGACAAAGGTCAAAGAAAATGGCCCCACAAAAATATTTATGACATCACCTCCGTGCTCTGCAAAGTGCTGCAGACGTTAAGAAGCCACGGAGACGCACAGTGACCTAATGCTCTGTTTTCTGCAGACAGTCACTCGGCAGGTATTTAACGAGCTCAGATTTCCTCCGCACACCTTGATGAGGTGGTGTGTAAATGTTTAAACTTGCACACGCACAGTCCAGCATGCGAGGAAATGCATGCCCATACGGACAGTCTCACTCAGTCACACATACACACACAGAGTAAAGTAACAGGGTCCAGACGCAGCCTGAACGGAGATGATTTTTTTATGTAACAATGTTCTGTTTTTGCCAGTGTTCTCACCCCCTCCGTCTGTCTCACCGGCCTCACATGATGAGCTTGATGTCATTTTCCCCTTCTTTCCCTCAAAACCGGAGAACAAAAACAGGCCCAGCGATTGTGTGTATGTGCATGCGTGCATCTGTGTGCGTGCATGCTTGTGCTTGCGTGTGTGTTTATGTGAGCCATTGCCAAATGTTTCCAGCATGATGTGATCTCAATGCTCATGCTCCTCTTTCCCTTCTCCTCCATCACTAAGAATCCCTTGCTGAATCTGAGGGCCCACACACCCACAAACCCCCACACACACACACAGACACACCCACACACACACACACACACACTTACTCTAACCTTAACCGAAGTCTAAACCTAATCATATCCATAACCTAACCTTAAAACCTGCTTCACCTTAAAATGTAAGGATTTTTTATGATGTAGGCTTTTTGTCCCCATAGTGAAGACAAATCCCATAATGTGTAAACCAAACACCTTAAGGCCCCACACACACACACGCACACAAACACAAAGTGAAACATAGTATTTATAAGCAGGATGAAATGTTCTCCCAGGACCGTGCATATGTGATATGTGCACAATCTAAGTAGTGCGGACGGAGATGAGGGCTCGAGACGTCAGCGAAGACAAACACACTTGAAATTTAAGCTTAGACGTACTTAAAGGCAAAGTGCGCACCATATTTTACAAGTACTGTATGCAGACAGAAGAAAGAACAAGCATGTTTAAGCATTATATAAAATTGTAACTTAGTGTAAGTGATCTTAAGTCTCTGGTGAAGAAAATTAAATCTCAGTAAGAGGGTGTAGTTCCCTGAAAAAGTTGTCAAGTGACACTTTTTCACAGCATTTGCAAATTTAGTTGATATATATATAACTATGAGGCTCAGGCTCATAAAATAATCCATAAAATGTGAAGTATTTGTTTGTTGTTGGATACAAACACACATGGTGCATTGTGAGAAGCCTTAAATATAGACCTTAGGCTTTAATCCAGAACATGCACGACAACCTTTCATCTCCTTTCATTCGAGATGCAGTTTTATGGAGAGTGAATTTGGTTGAAAACTCCTGTGGGAGAGCGCTTGTTCCACACTGCCCTAAATCCACAGTTGTTTAAGCTGCTTTGTGTATACAGTGCATTCACAGTGCATACCTCCGGGCTCCTGCTGCATTCGGAATCTATCTAGAGACCTTTTGAAGATCCCGACCCACCCCTGTCATGCATTCATGCAGGATGGAATAAAAATAGATTGTTTAAACTGTTACCTAGGCAGTGTCAACACATCGGGTCAACAGGAGCTGAAGCTGAGCAGCGTGCTATCCCAGGCCGTTTCCACCCCCCCACCACCCCTATCCGTGCTACACCCCCATCAGCACCTCATAACTCGAACCTCACCATGGATTTGGGCCAAGGGCACGGTAGTTTGGTTGCAGCGCCGACAGTTTACAACGGAGGCATTTTCTCCTGATGTCTCTTGACACACACATGTGGAGTGGAAATTTCCAAAGGCAGAAGAAAGGGGAATCGGAGCAGCTCGCAACTATGCTGGTTTATCCTACTCGGAGCTGGCCCGCATCCACCAGATTCCATTAATGCTCGGACTGCCCACTGCCACTCCTGTCATACCGTCATTCCCGGGAACAATGGTGGATTCCTGTTTATCGCTGTGTCGTCTTTGATGCACTTTATCTCTGGTATGCCGTCGCGCTGCTTCCTTAGTTACCTCCTTTGGTTGCCATGTTTTTTTTCTTCTCTTTCATCTGATATAGACTCCACCACCGGCATGTGGATGAGGTTGTGTGTCTTGGCAGCCATTTGAAGTGTGTTACAGTCTGAGGAAATCTATTTAAATGTGCAGTTTACTAATTATTTTTCCCCCAAACAAGAAGGGGATTTTCTTTTCCAGGCTGGCTGGTTAATGTGGGGGGGGGGGACTAGTTTCCTGTAGCAGAGCGAAGAAGTTCTGATCTTCGCCAGTTTTTACACTTTTCCCTGGTATGTACACAGACTTGTAACCGAGGCCCTATTACCGTAAATACGTGCTGACCACACACAGACTTTTGGACTGAACCTCAGGGGCCGCTGCCGCTTCCTGATAAAGGCGGGAGATTCCAGGCCGGCCCAAGGCCCCAAATTAAGGATCGTAACAGTTTGTGATCGTTCCCGGTAATTTCTGATGTCCTCCCCCCCTCTGCACACACATTAACACACACTGAAGAGTCTGTCCAACACAAACAGATACACAGATGAAGGCAGCGCAGAGTGAGGCTGTTTCCCTTTTGTGTTGTGCAATCATTTCCTGTTTCTGATAAAAGTGACATCAGGGCTCCCTGGGTTGAACGGAGGAGATGCCCAGGGATTTCAGCATGTGTACAAACATGAGTCGTGAGCATGTGTTTTGTTTCTTTATATTTCAAAAGGCTTTAAAAAATCATATTAAATCATCGTGAAGGAGTTGGCCAGGCGCACAGAGCAGCAGCTTGTCCAGTTCCTCTCATAGCATCACGTAATTCCTTCTCTATTGTTCTTCTGTAGCTGTGGGAGTGATGTCACTGTCGGGTTGTGGATGTGACACATTCACACACACACACAAACATGCTCACATACACACACACATACTCGGTCCCAAGAGCCTGTAATGGCAGGAAAGCTGATCCAGTGTAGCGATAGCCGCTGTCACCATGTCTTGTATGCCTAAATGCTGGCCCTCCGGGTGTAACGCCTTTCATCTGCAGAGTGTGTGAGAGGACGCTGCTGAATGACTTCAAGTTCAGTAATGTGTTGTTGTAATGTGGTTTTTCTTTAAATAGATTTTTTTAATAATGTTATTCACCAAAATCTTATTGTATATTTTTTTATATTTTATCTTGCTGGAAAATGAGCACAAATCTTGAAATGAATCTTCCTTTTTTAAGGAAAAAATGTAATAATAGTAACAATATCCAGTTGAGGGAAGTGGAAAAACTGAGTCCGTCACTTCTGAGTCATATTTTCTTCTCCAGATGCGATAATATGTGTCGTGTAAAAGAATATTTGGGGAAGCTCATCATGATGCTCAGCCACAGGCGCAGACAGACGCCATGCAGAGGACAGAGAAACACCCTGGTACTGTCTGAGACAGGCTGAGCTAATTGTGAGACAGGTAGACAGGATGCTGGTAGACACTGAGGAGTGTGTTGTGTGGTTCTGTGTGTGTGTGTGTGTGTGTGTGTAACTAACAGCGGACCAGATGGCTCGGCCTCTAGCACTGTTGCGCGGGCAGCGTGTCTGTCAGCCTGCCTGCTGCGCTGATAGGAGCTAATTAACACTGTACTGATCTGAGACCTGCCTGTCGTTCCGTGTGTCGCAGCGGCACAAGCTCATTAGACACAAACTGATCTGCAGTCAGCTTCTCTCTGTCAGAGCATCATGGTTGCCGCACAGTGTGTGTGTGTGTGTGTGTGTGTGTGTGTGTGTGTGTGTGTGTGTGTGTGTGTGTGTGTGTGTGTGTGTGTGTGTGTGTGTGTGTGTGTGTGTGTGTGTGTGTGTGTGTGTGTGTGTGTGTGTGTGTGTGTGTGTGTGTGTGTGTGTGTGTCAGAGTTTCCAGCATGCGAGAAACAATGAAAGATGCAAGATGTGTTTCTAGTGTGTCGCTGCATTCAAGTGCTGCAAGGGACCCGGTGAAGCCAATTTGAGCGATTAGCATTCAGATTGAAACAACCGTTCATCCATTCTGCTCAAGTGAACCTGTGAAGACAAACTCGCCTCTGGGGAAATCAGACGAGAGCAGAGTGATCATTTCCGCACGCTAATACACATGGTTCCTGCAAAGTGCAACACAGGATCACAATGTAGTACAAACTGAGTATATACACAATATACACAACCTCTGTTATGGATGAAAATGAACTTTCATTCCATATGCTCATCGGCAATGAAAAGGCCTCATATACATGCCTGAGGTAACCAGCAGCATTTCATATTCATCTTAACCGTGCCCCTACAGTACACACACACACACACACACACACACACACACACACACACACACACTACTACTGAACATATTCAACTGGGATTTTTAAGTAGTTCATCTGGTTTATGAATGCCCGTCTGGTCCTGAAAACCCCCCTTGGTGTGTTTGATAGCTCACCCTCTTCTTCCCTCTCAATGTGTGTGTTAGTGGGTGTGTGTGTGTGTGGGTCTGCTCGACTGAGTGTATATATTTCTTTGTAGTGTAAACCAATTTCTTGCCAGTGACGCAGATTTACTGGTGCAGTAGCCCCGAGTGCTGAGCTCCTCCGGGGGGGTTAAGTTGCGTGGAGGGCAGGGGGTCTGCTGCATTACTGATGCAAGCAAGCCTCCCTCCAGGCTGCACGGATAGAGATGAAACTATCTCCTGCATGAGCACACACACACACACACACACACACACACACACACACACACACACACACACACACACACACACACACACACACACACACGCACACACACGCACACACACGCACACACGCGCACACACATCACCAAGTAGTTGCTGCCTTAAATCGCATTAAACCTCCCTCCGGTATAATCTTTAGATCTGAAAAGCTCTTTCCTCAGTCGTCCTCAGATTTCTTCCTTGTCTACACCTCCTTGACCTTTCTCTTTGACCTTATCTCTCAATCAGAGCTCCTGTTATGTGTCTGAAAATATGGTGAAAGGGGAGTAGGAAGCTCTGTAGGGGGGGAGGGAAGTCGGACAAAATATTCACACCACTCCGTCAGTTAAATGTCAGTGCAATACTTCATTTTGGTGCATTTTATAACCTTTGTGTTGCAAAGGTTCTCTGTTTTAGAGCAATAAATATCAAATCCGACAATAAATTAACTATTGATCTTGTATGTAGTGTATGTGCATGTGACACATCCCGACTAATGTCCCCTTGAGAATTGACCCACATCATTTCAGCTACAGTTCCCCCATGGATTCAATCAACCCCCTCTCCCCTCCAGCACCCATCACCCACCATCTCACCCTCCTCTGTGCCTCCCCCCACACTGATTTGCTCCATCCCCTCCATCCATCCTCCGCTCTGTCTCTCCCCTCGTGACTACCTCACCCCCCAGGCATGGCAGCTGTGTTCGCCTGTGGGCATTACATCACTGCAAGAGCAGCCTTGTTACTGATCCCCTGACAACCAGCATTATCAACACACACACACACACACACACACCACCAATATGCATGTACCTACAGAGATAGACACACACTTGTGCACGGGCACATTTGCTTGTGTTTATGCATATTAGTGCAGATAACGCCCGCAGCAATCTCCTTTATGTCTTCATCTCACCTTTTAGGGATCATCCTCCTCACACATGGTTGCAACACACACACAAGATGAACACACACACACACACATTGACTCAGTCTTCATCACTCTAACCTGCCCTATCCGGAGAATGACGTCTCTCTTTCCCATGGTGTCCTGACAGATGATCTGTGGTGTAGGATGGCGCTCCTGTCGCTGCCTGTCTCACTCGGGAAGGAAGTGGGGAAATGCCCTGATTACAATGTTTGAATTATTTTATGACACTAGTGCAAACACACCTGGCAGATTTGACTTCTAATAAGTATCTGTATAGGGTTTTTGTTAGGAATAATTATTTGCATTGGTCGGATTAGCTTCATTTGATCGGGAACATTTCTTGAAATCAGAACTAATAGTGTCACTAGCGTTGAGAGTAGATGTTATAAGCATATATTCATCAGATTAATCGATAGTAAAGATATTAATTTAATTATAGTCCTCTATACAACAACATGTGATTTCCGTGTTAGATTACAAACAGTATTGATGATTACATTGATTGGAGTCGCTCTTCCCACTCTACTATAGAGAAGGTGTGTGATGTTTATTCATCATATATTTGTGTTACTAATGTACAAAACATAATACTAAATACCTTTAAGTACACACAGATACTTATAAGGGGTATACAGATAAATAAATCATACAGTTTCCATAGCTCACCTGCTGTTTCAGTATATAGAAGATTTACATTCATGATACTTGCACAATGATCTAATAAACACACGTAAGTAGATGCTCTTTGAACCCAGCAGTTGTCTGGTGCAGAGATTAACACTGACTTTGAAAGAGAGACGGACTTTCTAACATCTAAAAGCTTCAACTTCCATTGCCTTGTGCACGAGCCGCGTCCAGTCCCTGTTTAAACCATTTAAAACACACCTTGTTCGGAGAGCTGCGCCATGATTTTCTGGTCTCTAAGGCCCGTCAGGCACCTCTATCTCATGCTCATCTCCGTGTCTGTTTTGGCTGGTCACTATGTGTGTGTATGTGTGTGTACACTCCCCGTCGTCCCAGTAACAAGCCCTCTACCATAAAAACACGCTGTAAATCTAAGAGATGTCAGAGGTGGGGGGTGTCCAAAGTGACAGTCCCACCTATTTCTGTCACAGCAAAGCACACATGTGCCGTCAATAAAGAAGGCCTGGCTGTCATTTATAGCGTCTTGGCTGTAATCCTCTAATTAACACACCTACTATTCTGAGTCTTGTTACCCTGCTGAGGATTAGAGGAGGAGGAGAGGTGTAGAAAGAGACTGGGGGGGCGGGGTATTTACTTTTGGAGTTTGACCATTAAAACATAAACCAACAGCTACTTTGTTCTGTTGCTGTTGGCTGGTGTGAGGAAGTCCTGTGTTTTTAAAACCTGCTTCAGGACCGCACACAAACACACACACACACACACACTGACGCACACATAGAGCAAACAAAGTGTGGACACAAACCAGGGCGACAATTTTTGTTTTTGAAGCGCAGTAACCCAAGTTGACCACTATGGAGTGCCACACCTGCTGCAACCAGCAGTTGCAGAGGAGGAACAATGTGTATGTTTGTCTGGGTGTGTGTGTGCATGTGCGTGTGTGTTTGCTCTCAGTCACAACTCGCTCCCAAAGCCAAAGTCTGGATTTGTATTTTTTTTTTTCTACAAAGCCCATCTTCACAAAAGTGACCTATTTCCTCTCGCTGCCGCTCTCAGTGACCCGTAGTCAAACAGAAGGGTGACGTAAGGCTGTTCTCACCCGTGTGTGATCATCCAGGGGTCTGTGGCGATGGGATGAGGTCAGTCTGTCAGCATGCAGCTGGCCCCCTAACTAGACAACTTGTGTGAGCTTATTTGCCTTTTTTGGAGCATGCAGGGGGCCGGCTGCACGATGACTCGATTCACTCGCAGCTCATCTGACCTGGTTTGAATGTAATCAGCGTACTGTGATCTCTCAACCTTAGACTGAGCAGCCGGTCAGACGTTTGACCTACTAACGGTGCCTTTTCACTCTCTGTTCCAGTGACAGCCCTGAACAGGGACATTATAGTTTTGCCCCCCTGTCATGGACCTTGTGATATTTCAGGAAATCTTTGAGGAAAGTTCTTTAAATTTGGAGCAAATGTTCTCTTGAACTCGGGGAAGAACTGATATATAGATATAAGTGGATAAAGGTCAAGGTCACTGTGACTTCACAAAACTTTGGCTATAACTAAAGCTTTCATGGACTAATTATAATAAATAAACACAATAAATTCAATTCAATCTACATACATAAATTATACAAGTCTGCAAATATTTTTCGGTCTTTTTGGGCTTAGTGCATAAACATTTTTCAAATTAAGAGAATTCTCTTTTGTTTTCAAGGTTATTATTGCATTTGCGTCTTTAAAATGTTTTTACAGCCTCTGGTTTTGCAATAAAACTAGTTAACATTCAGTTACCATCGAGTCTCCCCCAGCGGTTATGTTAAGTTGAGTGCTGCTTTGTTCCCATAGCCGGACTTGTGACCGACATGTTTGTCATTCCATAGTAAAGTACCATGAGTCTGTGGCCTGTCAAATGGATGATGGCTGCCAACCACAAGCTTGTTTGGTCCTCTCATCATCTCTAGTCTTCCCTTTGTCTGCTTTTTGTTTCTTTTCCCGTCTCCTCCCTCTTCCACAGCTTCACTTTCTTTAGCTCCTCTTCTCCTCTCCTCGCGACCTTTTCATCCGAAACAATGAGAACACATTGTCCAAACACAGGCGCGTTAGACATGAACCAGTGCAGGAAACGTGGTGAGGTTGCTCACGATCCTTCATCTTCAGAGACAAGTAAGCTTTCAACACACTTGAACCGGAAATATGATGAGCTTCACAGCCACGGCAAATCCACCTAAGGATCCGCTCACTGACACCTATCTGAAAAACAAGATTCTGTGTCTCGTGTTGCTTCGAAACATCCAGTTCCCAAACATGGAAACACTGGTTCATGCTGAGGAGCATAATGTCAACACTAGTCTCTTGTTATCAAGCTAAGCATTTTACTTCTCTGTAAGAAACAGAAAACGGAGACTAATCCGTCCTGCAGCAGTGTTATGTATAACGATAGCTGCTGATAGATCCCTGCTTTGCAGCTAGGCCCCTGAGGTGGCCGCATATTTGTTGAGTGAGTAAGGAATGTGGTTACATGCCTTAGACATTAGCTATGACGGAGTGCTGGCTCCGCAAGAGAGGGAGGGTGCAAGGGTGGAAGCAGAGGAGCAGGAGGGAGGGAGGGAGGGCTGAGTCTGAGCTCACGGCAAGTGAGCTCATTCACCCCCAGAGCTCGAGGAGAGAGAGTGCAGCTCCGTCATCCTCTTTTGCACACAGAGAGAGAGAGAGAGAGAGAGAGAGGGAGGGAGGGAGGAGGTGGCAGGGAGGGAGAGGGAGGAGCGTTAACCAGCAACTGAGCGAATGAGAGACGAGGAGAGGGAAGCAGCACAACAATAGTGGGCTGCTCTTCTGGCTGTGCGCTCAGAGACAGATAGAGGGCTCAGAGAGACACACCGACGCTCCGTGAACCAGCTGCAGGCAGATTACAGCTGGCGGTGGCATACAAGATACAGGATACTCACTTTTGTTTTTTCTGCTGGCTCGCTCTGTGGCAGCCATTCTTCTGCAAAAACCACAGAATTGCTAAATATTGACACGGGAGCATTTCACAGATTTTTGTGGTCATTGCAAGGGATTTTGGCCTCAGTTGGACTTGAAGAGCTTGTCCAGAGAAATTTTTGGACTAGTTTTTGCTGTGCTCGGGTGAATTCTCTGAGGGTCACCGCCTGGACATTGGAACAGCTGACGTGCACTTTGGCGCCAGTGGGAGTTTTGGTCAACTGTGGGTTCACCTCCGTCAGCCCCTTTGAGGAGAACTTCTGTTTGTTTGCTCTGACATTTTTTGTGCAGCCAAGTGAGGGGAGGGGGCTTTGATAGCTCCATCCCTGAAGAAAAGGAGCACCAGAGCATTTCCATCTGTGTGCATTTGGGTGAGACGAGCGTGTGTTCTGGGGGATGCCGCTGGATGTGGTGATTGCCCCAGCAGAGGACTGCTTTTGGCCGGACCTCCAGGACACAGACATGAGGCTGAAGATCAGGGTCCGCCGAATGAAAGAGGGAAGAGAACTACGAGGTGTGTATCCACCTGGACACAAAGGAGAAGAAGTGATGTGGCCTGTGTTTGTGTGTGTGTGTGTGCGTTTGTGCGTGTGGGCAAGTTCATGAGAACATTCCTTTCTGGAGAGTAATATGTTGAGGATGTAGGCCTTGGTGGATTGGGGCTAGAGAGCTACCATGAATAGTGAGGAGGGAAAAGATGATTCATTATGAATTTGTCAGGCTGTAAAAACATGAAAGTGTGTTTGCTGGGGATTAAACTGTAAAATGCACCTTTGTTAAATACAGGTGTAGAAGATGAGAAGGTGGGGAAGCCCCTGATAACGTCTTGTGCAGATGAGCACAAAGACTCAGCGGCCACACAGGTATTGAGGTATTCCAGTCCAGGCACGCTGCAAATGAGGGATAGATGTGAAGTGAATTTTAAAGACATGTACCGGATCAATATTATTTACGGCCACAGCGCACTATAGAAGAAAACATCACAGGGACCCCGGCCAGAGCCATTAATTGTTCTCCCTCCTTTTTTTTCCTGCAATTGATGTGTTTAGAGACGCAGAATAGTAAGAAGGGGGATTAGGAGGATGACATCATGAAGACAAGAAGCGATGAAGAGGAAAGAGAAAGGGGGGGGGGGCATGAGAGCCGTATGACATAGTGTTCATGCTCTCTCAGCCTGTGGTCATTGAGATGTAAAACCATCACAAAGGCGCTTTCTCTCTCTCTCTTTCTCTTCCTCTGCTCTTGGCTTTTTCTCTCTCGCCCCTGCACACTTTCTCTCTGCAGAATGGCGTCTTGTGGAGACTCTGTTATCAATATGTGTGCAGCGTGCACTGCAGGTGTTTAACTCAACACCTCTTCACACAGAGCGATGAGGCAATCCGAAGCAGAAAACACACCAGTGCAGATACCTGCACATAATATCTACTCATTCATTCAAATGTGTATTATCTGGTTTTATAGTTGGATCCTATGGGGTCATAAATGTGTGAAGATGTGAGAGTGAAGTTTGCATGTTATTTAAGAAGCTATATGCACACACCAGGGCACATCAGAGCCTGTTCAAAGCAGTTAGCAGAGCAGATCTCCACACCTGCCACCCTTCACACTGTTAGGTGTGTGTGTGTGAGAGTGTTTGTGCAGTTCCCCTCCGCGCAGCAAGGTTTTGCTGCTTGAAGTGAAGAGAAAGCTAGCAACAACCAAAAGAACAAAAAAAAATCACACATTTGCCTTCAGCAGATGAAAATAGAACAGCGTCTGTCACATGTTATTTTTGAAATAGATGTGTGAACGCAGGCTAAATTACAGGAGGGTTTATAGTCCCATGTTGCAGTCACGTGACACTGCTGAAACAGCATCTGATCAAAGTGACATATTCCTGCTATCTGCCTCTGTGAGATAAGGGGAACAATAAACGGTTTAACCATCAGCCAGGATGACACATCACAGTTGTTCACGGCCATTGAAAAGCAATGACCTCATCCCACTAGCTCATCTATGGCCTGTCAATCTGCGTGTTCCTGACAGACGCTGCCCTGAAGCAGACCCTCTCCTATCGTCTCTCCAGGCTGCAGCGCAGCCTTTGTGAGGCTGGGTGGGGACATGTGTGCAATGATGTCATGTTGGGAGGTGGTGGGCGCGGGGGGTGGGGTGGGGGGGCTCACATTGAGATGCTAATGTCCCCCTCATAGTAGAGGGGGACAGCTGGAGGGGCACAGAGGATGGCGTCATGTCTCCCCTGATATGAACCACAGAGGGAGAGAGGGAGCGATTGAGGGGTGTGGGGTAGTTATTCAAGCAGATCAATGCCCCCAGGCTGTGGACGGTTGTACATGCCTGCCTGCCTTTATGTGTGTCTGTGTGTGTGTGTGTTTGTGTGCGTGCTGTTGTGTGTGTCCTCGCCATTAACAGACAAGTTAAAGAGGCCAACTGAAAACCACACAGAGGTGGGATGGATGGGGGGGTGGGCTGATATTGATGAGGCAGTCAATTGTAGCAACAGGAGTGATGTAACCACACAGCTCCCATTAACCACAACAGCCAGGCAGGTGTTGTGTGTCTCCGTCCATCTGGTCAATATCTCCGGGATCCCACTTCCATTCATCTTCAAGCTCCCCCACATCGATCTGCTTCACGGGCATGGCTCCAAGAAAAGAACAGAATTTGATTCAAACGTCTTCTGCTCAACACGCGCCTGTGTTTCATGTGTGTTAGAATAATAACCTGTAAATCTCCTATACAATGGAACGTGAATATTAGATCAGTGGGAGGAAGTGATTGATGAGGAGAGAGAGAGAGAGAGAGAGAGACCGCCGGCTTGCTATAGCAGCAAACAAAGGAGGCCTGAGTGCTCGGCTGTGATGGGGCGAGAGAGGAAAATAAGCAGTTGTATAAGTGATGAAGTGGGCAGAGGAAAACGGAAAAAGGAAGTCACCGCTGGCGAGCACTGCTGCTGGCGACACAGTGCCCTCCTTCCCGGTTGTGTGTTTTCTTTCAACCCCGAGGTACTTTTTTTCTTCTTCAAGAGCATGTGTTCAAAATCGGGTTAGTCACATCCTGTCCAAGTACATTTTTCCAGAAGTGGGAGATACATGACGTCGCGAAGTGCAAGAGACGGGATGCAGTCGCCCAGAAGTTAAAGTTACGCGGCGCAAACTCATGACTTCAGTGTGACGGCTCTTCCCCACAGGAGCTCTTATTTCTGCACAAGTTCATTTTTGAATCACAACCGCAGTGGAGGCTTCAGCTTCGTAGCCACTTTTTCCAAGTGGTTCTGTTTATACCTTGAGTTTAATGCAGCGGCGTGTTAAGTCCCCGCTGATTATCACGCCGCACTGAAGGTGAACTCATCTCTCCCAGTTGACTTTCTGATGTCATCTCGGCGGACAGCTGGGCTGGCGTGTGTGTCACAGGGTATTTTCGGTGACCTCAGTGTGAATGTACACACTGTGTCGGTTTATGTGTGTTCTTTGTGCGCCTAGATTGGAATGGACGGGCTGTGTCATCGTTTTTCTTTTTGAGAATGTGAGGCTATGGGTTTATTTAGTGCTCTCTGTGTGTCTGTGTGTTCATCTGCCCTTTGGACGCTCAGCATTTGTGTTTTATTCACTCTTGACATCACTCGGGGACGCAATGAGCCAACTGTCATCAACATCACTGCCCGTCCTCGTCTTCCTGACAGCCCTAAGTAGAGCGGGGTCAGTTGACAAGGTGACAATAACATGCTATCTCCTGTGTGACTAACGTCTATTAGCGGTTGCTGGGCAAACCTCTGACTTCACAGTAGGTGTTTGTAATTGCATTGACGTAATGTGACTGTAATGTAAATGGCCCTGAAAAAACAGGCACACACTCTTATCTCTGACTCCAGTCTACCCTTTATACCAGTAACCCCTTACTCACTCTCCCAGTCGCACACTGGCTCCGCAGCCTTCCTGCCCGTTTCACTATTTATTTAACACAAGATAAGCTACAGTAATCACGCATATGATTATTAATACAGACGTACACAGGAGATTTAACGGGCGAGAATATCTTTAAGAGATTATTTTCATTCATGTGTTCACTTCCCCCCTCGTTACGAACAAACACACTTTCTCCTCAGCGTTAAACACACAAACAGCGACTCTACCGTGGAACATCCTGTCTTCGGCCCTTCTAACAACTCTCTAACAATGTCCTCGCATCCAAAGGGAAATGGTTGAAGTGTGACGTGAGGCTTTTCCTGTTGATTTAACGGCTTCCTCCTCGCAGAGATACAGTATATATGTAGCTCCATTTATTTTCTCTGCATGTGTGTGTGTGTGTGTGTGTTGTGTGCGTGCAGGCTCCATACCAGCAGCTTGGGAACCAGGAAGAAAACCTTCAAGAACTACCCTTCCTCCCTCTGTTTTATCAATCAGTGACACTGTAGCACCGCCCAGAGGATCACTAGAAAGAGGCTCTGTAGGAGATTTACAGTGCCAGTGCTGTCTAAAGCCCAAACTACAAATGTGTTTAGTCTGCTCTATTAGAGGCCTAAAAGGTTAGAGCACAGAGTCACGCTCACACAGCAGCGATCCCTCAACGTCTCGCTCTCTGCGTTAAGCTTTCCCTCTTGTACCTTCTAAGTTATCTGATCGCTCTCTCTGCATCTATCCATCTATCCTTCCCTCCACTCCACCCCCCATGTGGAGCGCTGATGTCATCGCTCCGCTGGTAGCCATTAATAGCTGGAAACAGACAGGCCTTCTTCGCTTTGCTCTTAAAGGGACAGTGCACCCAGAATAGCACTGGGTCATGAGGAAGCATCCAGCTTCAGAAGCTGCGTTCTTCACAAATAGCTCCAAACGCCAGAGCTGCTCTCCTCTTCTATTTTGCAGCTTCTCATTATTTGTTCCTGATCTCTTATCTGTAGAAGACACACTGCAGTACGTGTGTGTGTGTGGTTGTGTTGGCCAGCCGTTGCCACATGATCGGTGCAGCTGGGTGTGTGTTACAACGGAAGGCAATGTCCTGCCTGCACTGTGCTGTGTGTGCTACTTTAGAACAGTGATGTCATGTCTCACTTACTCTCACTCTGTGATCGCCCAGTGTGTGTGCGTGCGTGTGTGCGCGTGCATGCACTGCGTCCCATGTTGGGTCAGGCATGGCTGATGGTAGATTAGGTTCTAATCTTCTTTCTGGGGCTCAGTGTTTCCTTGAAGCACTTCCCTCCTTCCTCACTGCTCCTGAGCGAGGTCATTACCCTCCTCAACACACACCCCCACCTCCACCTCCCCTCATTGGCCCCCACTCTGTAGTTATACAACCGCTGTACTACAGATGAGTTTGGCTATTTGTGTGTGTGTGTATGTGTGTGCACGAGCAGTGCAGTGCTCCTATGATGTGTGTCACTGTGCATGAGAGTTATAGTTAGTGAGAGTGAATATTGAGCATATGTTGACTGCAAGATTATGTGATCTTGTCATCAGATTGAGGCTTGGAGTATATCATCTTGTTAGTGTGAGTGTGTCTGTATTTGTGTGTGTGTGTGTGTGTGCGTGCACTATGCTGTTGTCAGGGGGATGTTACTGGGCCTCTGTCCTGGCCCTGCACCTGTGGCCTCTTTCATTCCCTCAGCCTGACGCAATGCTCTGCTACAGGACATGAGCTCATGCAGGAAACAGAGCCCCATACACACACACACACTCATGTACACATATGCCAAAAGTGGAGCCGCCCGCCTCTTAAAGGGCCAGACACGCATTCCTAGCCGCCCAACATTTAACCTAACTCGCACACAGAAGCCTAGAGAGCCTCTTTTTTGTTCCTGTTGCACTAAGCAGGACCCAGACGCTGTAGCCCAGATTCAACTCTGAAAGTCAAAAGAGCGTCTGTTTGCTCTGCTAATGGTGGTGAAACGTTTTTTTTGTCAATAGTCTCTGTGAGCGCATGGGAGTGTTTGCAGAGTTCCCAGTTTGTTTTGTAACTGCTGTGTGGAAAACCATTAGTGGACCTAAACCCCTCTCTGCCTGCTCTCTCTCTCTCTGCAGGAGGTTTTGCTGCCTTCTCCTCCTGTTTCCCCGGCCTGTGTGAAGTGAAGCCTGCCACTGCTCTGCCTATGAGCTTGTCCCAGCCCTGCTTGACTGTGGCTAACGTAGGGCTCACTCGAATCCTGCCACACCTCTACCTGGGCTCACAGAAGGACGTCCTCAACAAGGTAGGTTTACAATTTATTTATAAGTTTAATTGCCATCAAGGAAACAACTGACATAAAAAAATAAACATACATATATATATAAATAAACCCTTGTATCTCTTCTTCTGCAGGATCTGATGGCTCAGAATGGTATCACCTATGTGCTGAATGCCAGCAACACCTGCCCCAAGCCGGACTTCATCAGTGAGAGCCACTTCATGCGAATCCCGGTCAACGACAACTACTGTGAGAAACTGCTTCCCTGGCTGGACAAAACCAATGAATTCATAGGTAAGACGATAGAAAAATAACATAATGTGTTGGTGAAGTTTAGAACAATAGCCTCGAAGACGACTATCTTTTCAACAAAGTAAATTCAGCTCAAGTTATGTGTGAAAGAATGCACGATACTCAATACGACACATCCGCTCATTGTCACAGTTACTAAACGCTCACGTGCAGCTTAAGCAACAATAGCGTCAGGTAGAACACATCCGATGACCCCCTGTGCTAGTCCAGGAAATGTCAGTTTGCTTTCAATAGAGACTTTGTGCTAAAGATGAGACCTGTCAGGGATATGCAGTGTTGTGCACATTTGTGTACGATTGTGTGTATTCATATCTTTTCTCGTTTCTCCTCCCTTCAACAGACAAAGCTAAGGTGTCAAACTGCAGAGTCATTGTGCACTGCCTGGCTGGAATCTCGCGTTCAGCAACCATCGCCATTGCATACATCATGAAGACAATGGGCTTGTCGTCAGACGACGCCTACAGGTACGCTCGCTCCTCCCATCCACCACCAGCTGAGCTAAGGTGTCAGCCAGAGTAAAAAGGCAACTCAAGGTTAAAGGAAATGCTAGACATTTTCTTAACCCCCACCCCTCCAGTCGTGAGAAATGAAATTGTTAGATGGCTGCTAGGGAACAGAGCGTGTACAAAAGGCTTTGAGTTGCCTTGTCTGAACAACACTAGCACAGGATTAGGCATTGTGCATCAGTAAATCTGTTCGAACACTATGTCTAATGCATTGAAAGTAATTCTCCCCTTGAAACTGTTGTCATGATTCATACAGTTCAGTTTACTTATCACACAACAGTTGCCTTAAAAAGCATTTGTTGTCACTAATATTTTTCATATTTTTTATTTTTTCCTCCTAACAGGTTTGTAAAGGACCGGAGGCCGTCAATATCCCCCAACTTCAACTTCCTTGGTCAGCTGCTGGAGTTTGAAAAGGGCCTGCAGCTACTCCAAGCTTTAACTTCCACCACTGACGACCAAATCTCAGAGGTTAATGGAGTTGATACAGGTTTTGAAATGAACGGTCACCACAGCAAATATGATTCATCGGTGGCAGAGCCACACATCCCAGCCGAGCCCAAGCTACCGTCACCCACCTCCCTCCAGCAAGGCTTCAACGGCCTGCACCTCTCTGCAGAGAGGATCATGGACACTAACCGGCTCAAACGCTCCTTCTCCCTGGACATTAAATCTGTCTACTCCCCCAACAGTCCCCGCTGCCCTAGCCTGGCCCCCACACACTCTGAAGACGTCCCTAAGCTGTGTAAGCTTGACAGCCCAGGAACAGGCACTTCCAATGGTGTCTGCTCCCAGTCGCCCGTCCTAGACAGCCCCAGCTCCTCTGATTCACCATTCCCCTCACCAGGCAGCGGGGGCAGCATCGGAGGTTTGGGGTTCGGAGGAAGTGAAGTCCATCGGTCGAGTTCTTCCTCATCCAGACCCAGAAGGAAAGCTAAGCACAGCTCCAGCACTTCACCAGTCCACTCCCAACCACACCAACCTCCTCAGTCCCTCAGCTTGTCGCTGGACCACAAGAACCCCACCCTGGACGAGAACCTAAAAGGCTCCCTGCTCCTCACACTACCATCCGTGCCCACTGCAGGGTCTGGGGTCATGTGGACCAAACACAGAGACACTGTCCAGGCCACCACTCCTGTCACGCCTGTCACCCCCCCCACAGATGCTCCCTGGCATTTTGGGGCAGAGGTGGGCGGTGTGGGAGCGATGGAGCTGGGAGGTGGCGGAGATGGAGGAGGAGAGGAATCGTCTGTGAGATTTGGGAGAAGCTCGGCGTATGTGGCGTTTGGGTGTAGCGAAGGTGTGCGGTTACGAGACAAATCCCAGAGGGAGAAGCCCTCACCGCCACAGATACAGAGAGACCACCGGGAGTCCACCTCGTCGTCCATGGTGTCCATGTCCAACAGCTCAAACATCAGCGGAGCTGCGTCAGAGAAGCAGTTCAAGCGACGCAGCTGTCAGATGGAGTTCGAGGAGGGCATCTCTGAGACACGGTCCAGAGAAGAGCTGGGGAAGATTGGGAAGCAGTCAAGCTTCTCTGGAAGCATGGAGATCATTGAGGTATCCTGACAGATAATGGACATGAGCAGAGCTGTCCCCTGGGGACAAAAATGGACCTGTTAGATGGAGTTCAAGAAGAGGACAAATGAGGAAGAGCAGAAGAGAGTTTTGTGTGCTCCCCTCTCAGACAGTGTTAAAGACTCCAACTAAGAGAAGGACCAGTAGCTACACAAGCAGAGAGTTAATGTGAAAAGGTTAGCAAGCTAACTAGCATTTGCACCTGGACAGACAGAGCCTAAGATGTGGTGCTTAGCTGACCATAACCATCCTGAACTCTCGTACAGATCTGAAGAAAGCTCGGGTACAAGGGGGGGGCTGACTATACTGTAGGTACTGAAAATCTTAACGTTTCTGAGCTCTGTCCCAGACTCTGGGGAATGTGACATTTGCATCCTTATTATATAGAAAACCCCTGTTTTGACAGAGTTCACACACAAACTGCTTGCCTGTGGTCAAATGTTGTGTGCTTCAGTGGGTGTATAGCTTGTGATTTGAAACCAAGCCCCGTGTTTCCTCCCAAAAGCTTCACCCCAATGTCGTAACGCCTCGAAACCTTCGCACGGACAGCATCCACCCCCCCCCCCCCCCTTCCCCAGTGGCTCTGCCCGCTGCAGCCTCTGCATTACGACGATAACAGACTCCTGAACGGCACCGTCTCATCACATCGCTCACAGCACAATGCAGAGAGAGATCCCAGGGACTTGATGGAACGGCGGTACTGCATCCAAACAATGAAGGATCCTCAACTTTTTTTATTGAAGAAAAGACTTTTAAGCAGTGACAGGCGGTGTCATGTCTCCCCCCCCCCCCACCCACCCTACAAAGCACAGTGTGTCTTTCCTGACTTTGGCTCCCTTGTTTCCAGTGTTAACGGTGTGTTGGGACTGAGATTTTTTGGGACGGTGACAAGGGTCCAGTTTAAAGGCCCTGCAGCTCCTCTTCAGGCCCCACCCCGCCCCCTATGGTCACCACTGAGCATGCAGCAGAAAGGCTGACAGACAAAATACTATATATACAATACGGATATATATATATAGCAATTTTAATGGACTTCTAATGGACTTCTTTTGTTGTTATCGTTTTTAATTTATTGTACTGGTTCATTCTGGTAATGAGAAATAATATAATGTTTTGTGGATTTATTTCCTTTTTTTTCCTTTTGTTGAATTATTATTATTATTATTATTATTATTATTATTATTATTATTTGCTGTATGGTATTTATGAACACACCCTCATACAAATACACACATTCAACAAATTCAAGAAAGCAATATGTTTTGTTCCTTCTTTGGGGAGAGTGATGTATGATCTTTGAAATGCACTTTTCTGGTTTCCGATGAATAATTTGATTTTCATTGACACTCAAGCAACAAGATACTCAGAAAGCCGAGTGTTCGACAGTGCACAATCATATTTTGCCGGAGCATGGTACAGACGTCCTTGCGGTGAGATCTGATCTGTAAGAGCGGGTGTTTCTGCAATTTGGCTCGTCTGCAGAGGGGATTCATCCATTTGTCACGATAGAGGGCTCAGGCGTTGATTAAAAACACCTTTTTTTTGATCGTGCAGAGAACGACAGAGCAGCCAAACACACAACGATCGCTCTTACACAGCCAATCCTCTTCTGCCACTTCCAGGAAGTCTGGCATTACAACAACTATATGCAAACAGACACATGCTCTTTCACAGGTATATACGATTTAAACACTTGCACCTCTCCCAGCAAGCACCAGTTCATCAGTCATCATCACAGTGCGTCCCACCAAAGCTGAAACCAACACACACACATACATTATGCACTTATATTCACACATATAAAGCATAGGCCCTACACACACACGCCCTTTTTTCATTCTCAGGGGATCTTTCAGTGAGCCAAGCCCGACACAGGGCACATAGCTGCTGGTACATCAGCACAATGCATGTCCGTAAAGCTCCCTCGCTTTCTCTTTCTTTTTCTTTTTTATTCTTATTTCCTATTTTCCAAAGCTTTGATTAAAAAAAAACGACAACAGCATAACAAATAGAAAGGGGGGGGGGGGGGAAGAGGATGTTCGCATCCTGAGGGGGAAGAAATGAAAACTTTTGCGCTTCTGGTGAGAGTTGGTTATTTATTTATAATGTAAAATGTGTTTAGTTTTTCCTTTGACCCCATTCTCTCTAGCGATCTTTGACCTTTGACCTTGTGCTGCTGCAGCTACAGTAAGTTCGGATAGATTCCTGTGTTCCCATGAGGCTCGAGCAGCCTCTCCGCTCCTCTCCCCTCATCCCTATATTTTTAAGAAATGTTGTTAGAATTATTTATGACATGTAACAAAGATGATGCAGGCTGTCCCATTTGCTAAAATTGCTGTTATTGAATTATTATTATTATTATTATTATTATTAAGTGTAAATAGCAACGCATCTAAGAACACTGATGAATTTAGATGAGTTTTTAAAAGAAAATCCTGATACCTTAGGCTGCTTGACGCAAAAATACCTCAGGTTCTATTGAAAGGCTTTTCCTTCCCCTGTACATGTTTTGTGAAAATGAGACAAAAATACAGACATGACAAAATACAAACTCCTCTCTGCTTCTTCTTCGTCTTCTTCTTCATCTTCTTCTTCTTGTGTGCATGCATGCGGGGTGAACAGGGCCCGGGAAGGGAAATCCACCCAACAGATGAACAACAACATTACAACATCCCGAGTCCTGGAGTCTTGCTATTGATTTTGTGTTAAACAAAGTCCACTCCGACCACACAACACAGCTTTATTGATTTTCCTCTTCCAGACACTGGCATTGCCACATGCTTCTCTACGCTGATGGGCTGGTGAATTATTTAGCAGAGAAGATGCGTTTTCAAAAACTTCCTAGAAACACACGCCCACCTTGTTATGAAATCAACAACTAGATATTGCTAATGATGCCCAAAGCTTGGACGACAAATCAACGTGAATATAGTAATGGTAGAGATAGTAACTAAAGATAGCAATTTAAATGTTGCTAGCTGTGGCATAGATACATTATAGTCAAATCTAAATAGTAACTAAAAAATATAAAGGTCTAATGCTTACAGTAGTATATTAATAGAATTATTACCTTTTTTTGCATTGGTTAGAGGGTCAACAACAACTTCAATGGTTTGGGTTAGACTTCTGACATTGTTAGCATGCTAGCTACTGCTGAAGATATGCTAGTACACAACACGGGTTGGTGATTTTTCTATGCCTCGGCCAATTCAATTCAATTTTAATTGTGTAGCATCAAATCATAACAAACCTTATCTCAAGGCACTTTACATAATAAAGAATTATTGAGAAACCCAGCAGTTCCCTCCATGAGCAGCACTTGAGACTGGAGAGAAAAAACTCCATCGTGAACTGGAAGAAACCTCCACACAACAAGAGTAAGTGTGGTCGACCTTCTGCCTCGACCAGCTGGAGTGAGCGGAGACAAATGGTGAGGAAAGGAGAGGTGGGTGGTTTTAAAGCACCATGAGGAGGAGGACCTGCAAGACATTATGGACAGGAAGGTTCCAAAGGACTTTAAAGGGCCTAAGTCAAAAGGAACCTGGGGGGGCGGCGGCCCTACAGCAAACTGCACCGACTCCAGACCACATCATTCCAGGCTTCAAAAAAATTTTCAACAAAATTCCACACAAAGTGCACAGAGAACCCCCCCCCCCAGTCGTCCCAGGCACTTGTAGACGTGCTAGTCTTCAACTCAACCTCTAAAATTACTAAGCTTTTGGCTGTCAGCTAGCGGCATGGGGCCTTGGTAGGGGGTTTCCAACCAGGGTGTCAAGGCCAATCATAGAATTTACTCCGTTTCTCACAAAATGTTCACTTTCAGCCTTGGTTATGGAAGAATATAACTGTGTGTGTGTGTGTGTGTGTGTGTGTGTGTGTGTGTGTGTGTGTGTGTGTGTGTGTGTGTGTGTGTGTGTGTGTGTGTGTGTGTGTGTGTGTGTGTGTGTGTGTGTGTGTGTGACAATAGGAAAAGGACATGTACAACCACGCCTCAAATGAGCATCACACACTTGTTCCCTGTCTTCTGTCAGACTGACACATTATCCGTCTGCTTCCTCTTCTCTTGCCAACACACACACACACACACACCACGGGTTTACCCTCCGTCTCACCCGCTCCACCTCTTCCTTATCTGACTGTGTCTGTGGGCACAGGCGAAGGAGGGCGGTTGGTGAGGGTGTGGTGTTTGCCGATGATGTGATGTGTTTGAACAGTGCTTACCTCCAGGGTATCAGAGAATGAGATGACGTTGTGGTGTGTGTGTTTGTGTCTGTGTGTATGCGTGTGTGCATGTGCGTGTGCATGTGTGCATTTGCATGTGGGTTTGTGAGAACGAGAAAGACAAAGAGAGGTATTTGCCCCCCCCCCCCAGAGAACACAGTGTACACCGATGTTACAAAAAAAACTGCGTCCAAATCCAGCGGGGGGCCAATTCATCGACTCCTCTCAATGGGGGCTTGACTACAAAGGCAGTTTTGGTTTCATGATGTCATGGTGGAATTTCACCTCATGCAATCAAAGTTCATCCACAACTCCACAAACAAAGCATCCCTCCCAAAGCCCCTCTGTTCGGTTCAATGTAGCCAGGAGAACCAGTGTGTTGTTCTGGGACTGACGAGTGAGGTAAGGAGGAGCAGGAACAAATCCTTTCAACAGACACACACACTTGCACACACATACACACACACACACACACACACTCAAATATACACATGCAAAACCAGATGGCACTCAGCCTTTTTCAGTGAGCACAATACTGTCTTAATGAGAGTTTCACTGCATCCGAAAGGACACCGGCGGAGGTAATGGCATTACCAACATCTCCAGCTGAGTCCCCCTGCTTTTCATGTGCATGCATACGTGTGTGTGTTTGTGTGTGTGTGTTTATTTTATGGTCATCAAGGGAATTCTCCCTGACAAGACCACCAAGGTAATGGAATATATAGCAAATCCCACCTTCTCACTTTCATTGTCCCTGTAATGACCGGCCTGCTCGGCATGTTGTTGTCTGTATTTATCACCTGGATCATAACGGATAATCCCATCACAATATGCTCCCTCAGTGTATACACTATATATATATGTGTGTGTGTGTGTGTGTGTGTGTGTGTGTGTGTGTGTGTGTGTGTGTGTGTGTGTGTGTGTGTGTGTGTGTGTGTGTGTGTGTGTGTGTGTGTGTGTGTGTGTGTGTGTGTGTGTGTGTGTGTGTCTCTGTCTCTGTGTGTGTTTGTCTGTTTCAAGGTGCCCTCAGCTTGTATTATATGGATCCGTATCTCGGGTAACCTGTCCGTCTGCAGTCTCCCCTCCGCTGTGCTGAAGTCTGCACTTCTCCGCAGGTTTCCTGTTGCCATTGTTCTGTTCTCCCTCCTCAAATACCTTTCCGATGCAATGTTTCATATATTTCCTCCGGTTCCTTCTGAATGAAGTTCCTGAACGCAGCTCTGCCTGACGTGTTTTTTTCATTAAAACAAATATATGGGTGAGTCAAGGTCAAACGGTCAGCCAGCAAGAAAGTAAATGTTTGTTTTTGGATACAAAGGAGTGTGTGTGTGTGTGTGTGTGTGTGTGTGTGTGTTGTGTGTGTGTGTGTGTGTGTGTGGTGTGTGGTGTGTGTGTGTGTGTGTGTTTGTGTGTGTGAGCAGATATAGGATGTGTGCATTTCTCTGACATCATATATTTACTTGCACATGTTTATTGTGTTAGTGTATGTACGTGTGTGTATATGAGTGTGAGTTTTATGTATGGCTTGGCACAGACCGCTCAAGTCAGAATGAGTTGTCTGGAAAATACACAGAAAAAATGAAATGCTGCTTATTGCAGTGAAGTATTTTGAAGACATGATGACCGCACAGTAAGTTTCTATGACTTTATTGGACATAATGAGAACATGAACATACCCTCCAAACCACATGGGACATTAGTGCACATGTAAATGTACTTCACATAACTTAGGTCTCTGAGGAACTCCAGTTTCCTCCCACAGTCCAAAGACATGCAGAATGGTAAATGAGAGGGTGAATGGTTGTTTGTCTCTGTGATGCGCTGCTGACCTGCAGGTGAAGACCACGCCTCTCACCCAATGTCAGCTGGGATTGGCTCCAGCTCTCCTCACGACCCTTAAAGGAAAAGTGGTAGAGGATGGGTGGATGGATGGACGGTAGAATGATAGACAGAGGGAAGGATGAATGGATGGATGGATGGACGGTAGATTGAAAGACAGAGGGAAGGATGAATGGATGGATGGATGGATGGTAGATTGAAAGACAGAGGGAAGGATGGATGGATGGATGGATGGATGGATGGTAGATTGAAAGACAGAGGGAAGGATGGATGGATGGATGGATGGACGGTAGATTGAAAGACAGAGGGAAGGATGGATGGATGGATGGATGGACAGTAGATTGATAGACAGAGGGAAGGATGAATGGATGGATGGATGGATTGTGGATGGTGGACAGCACTGTGGGTCTTCACTCTGAAATCTGGTGAGTCCTAGGCCTCACCTTTAATACTCCAGCATCTGCATTTGTTTTGTTTCTCCACTCATTTATTCAGGTTTTTCCTTTGATATATCTCATGTCTGTGTGAACTCTACGTGCATGTATGCATGAATGCTTGGCATCTGTATTCGTGCATGCATGTGGCATTTAAGTAGGTGTATGTTTCTCTTCCTGCGTGGATCAGAGCTCATGCATACACACATGCAGTGAGTTGCATGAATGTAGGTTGCATGTGTGTAAACGCACGACTGTGTATCCTCCTCCTCCTCCTCCTCCTCCTCCTGGTGGCTGATGGGTACCAGACACATGCTGAGGGGCTGCCTGGCGCCTGGTCCCAGGCCTTCTATATGGAAACAGTTAGGAGCCGTTACGTCAGCAGGCTGCGGCACTCTCTCTCTCTCTCTCTCTCTCTCTCCACTTTTCCACTCACACACAAACACATCTAAAGTGCACTCACACACGCTACAAGCACATATTTTTCACAGAACATTCCCCTTCTCTCTTTCCCTCTTTCTTCTCTCCCAGTGTTGCCCCCGTTTTCTCACACACTTTCATCTCAAACGCACACTCATTACACACCATCGCTGCTCGAAAGTTGCGTCAGCGCAGCATTCCACTCTTTTCCACGCGTCACCAAGGATGGCTGACTCCAAACAGCATTTCTTGCCCTTTTTTTTCCATGGAAAACACTTGTCCTTATATAACCGTGTTGTCTGCAGGCCTGCTCCTTCTAGTGTCTGTCTCCCTTTCTTGCATCCCTATCCATCTCTCACGCAAGCGGTCGAAAAAGTCGAGCTCTGCTAGCTGAGGGCCCGAGGTAGCTCCTCTCTCCTCCACGCTAAGGCCGAGAGGAGCCTTGGTACAAACACATGTGTCCAATTCTCTCCTCCTCCTGCTGGCCTTGTGCACTCATCAGTGCATTCATAAGTCCGACTGAGTTGTAACTTGTGTTGAAACAAACGCAGGGAGATAATTAGTGCATTCTGTGCAGCAGCAGGCTGTGGAGTGTGTGCGTGTGGTGAGGAGGAATCCCTGCCCGGCTCTGGGGCTCACCAGGCCTCAGGTAATCCAGCTTAATGCAGTTAGCGTTGTCATGGCCACCTGTGTGTTACCCACTGCAGCGGTACAGCAAGTAGGGGGGGGGGGGGGGGGTGGCTAGACGGGCAAATCAGTGGAAAACAAAGAAATGCTGCAAGAGGCGAAACCGTGCGGCCCGGGGCCTCTTACATGAACAACAACAACAGAGCTCACAGAAATGGGTCAAAGTAGCAATTACAGGTTCACCCTGTTGATTTCTATTAAACCACAAAGGCCGATTTATTTTATCTCCCAAGGATGAAGGTGATGAAGCTCCAACACAGAGGTTTGCACCAGGAAACAGACGCTGTCATCCTGAGAACTCTCTGCATAACTGACTGCTGCCACCTACTGCTGGCTCCCAGTCAAACCCAGCAGCTCGGGTTCGTCCTCTCGACAGGAAGGTGAGAGGCGATCAATGCTTCAGACTCAGCAGCCAGGCCGGCAGCAGAGTGAACACACATCAGGCTGTCCGTCCTCTGGTTTCATTTCAGGAATCAAACTAAATGAATGAAAAAATGAGAGAAAAATGAGAGAAGGGGGGGTTTCTAACTTCTTTTTTCTCTGTGTATGAGTGAGGCACACCCTCTTTACTGTCAGCCACTGTGTGCTTGTGTGGTTGTTAGTGTGATAGTGTGTTTGGGTGTGTGTGTGTACTCACACAAAGTGCTGACAAAAGCAGCTGTTGGTGCTGACATCTGTCTCTGTCTTTCTAATGGTGGAACAAACTGCCTCTCTCTCAGCGTCAGCCCCATCAGCACTCTCTGCTCAGGTCCAAAACCCCATCAATGCATCAACACACACACACACACACACACACACATTCACACTCACACTCACACTCACACTCACACTCACACTCACACTCACACACACACACACACACACACACACACACACACACACACACACACACACAAACACACACACACACACACAAACACACTGTCCCTGCTGCTACTGTCAGCGCATATCCCATATCCCAGCGTCTCCACCTCCAAAAAACCACATCCTGGACCAGCACAGAAGAAGACAGTGCTTCAGGTGGATGTGGCTCGGCTAACTCAAGCTCAGACACTGCCTCATCCCTCTGAATGATGGCGGCGAGTGAGGGAAGAGGTAGTCGACCGTAATTGTTGGTCTGTGGTGGTGACACACACGTATGTGTGAAGAGTTTCCCTTCAGGTTGCAGAGGCTGCAGAAGTTTTTGAACCAACGACAAATTGAATTAAGAACCACAGCTGCTGCTTTGCAGTATTTCAATGCCCCTGACTTTTATATTTGATCCGGTTTAATATTCCCCTTTTTTCTCTTAAAATGAAAGTGATCAGTTGACATTATCAGTTGTGAGATATGTGTTCAAGACTGAATCAACACTTTAGAGAGCAGCAGACCAGTTGTCTGGATTAGGGGATTTATTTTATTTGAGCTTGTCTTAATGAAACCTACATATATCTGTATATACTCACATCTGAAATACACCCTGCCAATGTGGTGCCTCTCATCAAACCATTCATTTTGATGGTGATTTATGTTTAAAATAAGAGAGACAAATATCTGTCACACAGCAGACTAACGCTGACACACACACACACACACACACACACACACACAGTGTCTTCTCTTCGGTTATCTTTTCCCCTCCCTGTGTCTATGACCTCAGAGCCACATGCAAGCTATTTCTGTTCAGTTGCTTCTGGCTGAAAATGACTTCATGTCTGATTTTGTTTGAAACAGTGGGGCGGGGGGGGGGGGCGCTCTGTATCACTTGTATTCATGGAACATGCAGTGCAATGACACAACATGCTTTGACTGCTCACTGGGCCATTTAGGGGTTTGATGCACCTGAGTCAGGACTGTTCTGCATCTCGTCTCCAACTTCCCCTCTTGTTTTTGGGGGGAAATCCCAAATGGGTATTTCTCAGGGTCTTAGATCAGCCAATCATTCTGGTTTCACTTCCCTCTCTTGTTTTTATCAGTTTCATCTCCCCTCAGCCCCCCCCCCCTCTTTCCTTCTCTCCCCTTCACCCCACTAAACAACATTAGTGTACTCGTTCTCCGTAGTTTCAGATTCATCTTCCCTCCTCCTCCTCCATATGACTGGAGTCACTGGAGACAGGTAGGTCTGCAGACATGAGTAATGGCTCAGACTGACTCATACAGCAAGACATCAGCCGTCAGTGTGGAGCCAGAAATGACACAAGCACAAGAAGAAAACACACACACATACACACACGTTATATACTGCATCGACACACAGGCAGACTTGTTGGTGCCGACAATATGAAACCCAGTCACGCAATTTTCCATTATCATCACCTTATATCGTGTGATCATTATTGAGAAACTTAAAATGAAGCCAGCAGTGATGAGATCAGACTGTTAACAGTAAACAGGTCTGTGACACAACACACACAGACACACACACATGCACACACTTATATCTGCCTGTGTGTCTGGAGACTGTTGGGATTTGACATAAAAATATGCAACAAAATGCCAGTTGACAACTCATAGTTTTCTCTTTTTTTATATTTTGCAGAACATGAACATTTAAATTTTTTGAATTATCGTCAGTTCAGCTGAAATCTACAATGAATGATATTTAAGTGTAAGTTAATAAACATGATCTACACTTAATTAGTAGTTATTGTGCGGTTTATGCAAAAAACACAAACACAGACAGACATTCACAAATATAATCTCCTCACTGCGTTTATTAAGCATTTATTATTTATGCAAGAGTAATGTGAGGTGTCTCCATTTGAATGCCTCCTAATGGCTTTTTGTGTTACTGCTGCCAGCAATGAATAAATCATATCAGTCATGCTGCAGCCAATACCTCACTCCCCCTGGCAGCACTGAGCTGATCTATAGGTATGTGGTGTGTCTGTGGGTGTGTGTGTGTGTGTGTAGGGGGTAATTGTGTGTGTACGTTTACGCATTATAATGTCTTTCTGATTAAAAAATCAACTTTAAAGGGGTTTGAGAATTTAAAAAAAGCCTGAGGTTCTGCTTTGGTGTTCTTATCTTGATAACGCAACACGTGTAAAGTGTATGAAAGTGTGAGTGTGTGTGTGTTTGTGTGTCAGCAGGTTAAAAGTCACCTTTAACAACATCAAACACTGAGGTGCACACAGATCTTGATGGAGGATCATAAGTGTGATGATTCTACACATACACAGTGTGTGTGTGTTTGTGTGTTTAGCAAATCATCCATGTTCACATAATAAGTAACACAATGTTGAGACGTCAGATATTCTGACATATGCTTTGTGTGCTAAGAAAACATATTTGAATACACATATTATAATGTTTTCACCATTAGGAAATAAAGCTATCCGATTTTTGTCTCTGTTTTTATTTCCGCCACTGACGTCATGCAGATCCCCCCCCCCCTCCCCCCCTCTCTCTCGTGCACTGCACTGGCTGGGCTAAAGTGGAATGGGAACATATCGACCCCTGGGTGGCTCAGTATTGACGACTGGGTGGATTTCAGGAAGTGACCTTGGCTAACTCAGGCGAACACCTGACCTGAGGCCGGCTCGTTTTTCCCACACAGCTCGTCTCTGGCACCAGCTCTGACAACACACAGCAGCTTTGTGTTCAAACTGTGGTCGCTGCAGTGTGATCATAAGTCGCTGTCGTCATCCCTAAAATGCAGTCATGAAGCTGTGAGGGGGAGTTTTTGACAGCACACATTGACTTTGCATGGCTCTGGTGTCACTAATGAAGTTATCAATGACACAGTTCAATTCCAGTCTCCCTTTGTTGTTTAGACATAGAGTCAACATGTACCAGGACCCTGAAAGTGAAACACATAGCTGGACCTAAGTTGTCATTTAATTTTAATTTGCTCTGGAGCTGTTTTCCAACTGAAAAAGGCTTCACAAACCACTTGTCCACATATCAACACAACTAGACAAATATATATATTTACTCTGTCACCTGAGGTCTTATCCAGATGTCTTTTAAAAGGTCCCAATCAAATGGAGATGAATTGAATCATGTTTGTAACAGGGATATCCTCTATCTTCAGAAATGGGTTTATTTTTTAGAACATATTTAGTATCATAAACAGTAGTGAGTGTAAAACTGAGACCACAGTACATTCAGTGCAGTGTCTGCACAGGCCTGCTGTCAACAATCATCCCACACTGCCCCCGGGTGGCTGACACGGGCATCACATCACTTTTGACCAATTCCAATCGATCCCACTAGCCCCCTGTCAATCATCACCGTGACTCCGCCTCTCCGCGAGCTGATTGGAGGCAGGTTTGTCAACGAGCCAATCGCGTGGCTCTGCCTCCTGTTAACAGGGCTCCTCTTCCGCGTGCCCTGTGTGGTGGAGTTATTTATAGAAGCCTGGGGGGGCGAGGAGGAGGGAGCAGAGAGAGAGGGGGGAGTAAAAGAGAGACAGAAAGGGAAGGGGGAGGATGATAGGAGCTGAGAGAGAGCGAGAGAGAGAGAGAGAAAAAAGAGGAGAGCAGTCATTTTCTCAGGACCCTTTTCATATTGATCTCATCTTTCCAACTGCATCCGCCTGATTGATGCTCTTCTATAAGAGGCTGAAGAGAGAGGAGGGACAGAGCTATTTAAAGTCCCTGTATACAGAGGGAATGGACAGCAGGAGGGTACTCCAGGAATTATATGATTCAGTGTCGTCCTGTACCAAGATAAAACTCACAGATTAGAAAGAAGGCAAATGATACAGACACTAAAACACACTTTGTATTTTTTTACTTGCAGTTATTTTAGAAATATTTCGACATGTTTCTCTTTAGGGCCACGACTAACACGAAGTTCATGATACGTTATACCATCCTCTATTTTTACACTTATATCTTAGTCTATACTATCTATCTATCTATCTATCTATCTATCTATCTATCTATCTATCTATCTATCTATCTATCTATCTATCTATCCTTCCATCCATCTATCTAAATCAAAATACTTGATGATTAACTTTCTCCTAATCAATCAACTGGATTATAAAAACTTTGTATCCAAATCTCGTAGAAAAACATCAGGAGGGTTAATTTGTGTAGAACTCTTATTGGCTCTGCTAGTTTTTGATATTTTTTCTAAATAATGGTGTCTGGTAAGCGTGTTGTGCACGACACAATAATCAAATCAATCAATCATCACCTTAACTGATCAAACGCCATCTTCTCTCTCTCACTGAAGGTGGAGTAGCAGTGAGGTCATCAGTGAACCTGAGAGCGGACGCAATGAAACAAATAACCAAACGTAAAGTGCAGTTCCTTCTGCATGAGGACAGTGGTTTTATGAGAGGTAGAACAATGGCCGACACTGTGTTTTAATTCCACCAGTGATATATTGTTCATTGCTGTAACTGCCGTGCCTGCACAGCCTCGCAGAGAGGGGTCAGTGCACATGAACGCCTTTTCTGTTGAGATCTATGGCCCCCGATGAAGTCGCCCCCTGGGTTTCGTTTGAGGCCTTATTTATGTTTTGTGTCTTCTGGTGGGGAAAATTAAAGGAGGCTGAATTAACTGGGGGACCCTGGCCCCATTGACCTCATCAGAACCACCACCCTCGCCAACCTATACCGCGTATGTCATCTCTTAAGTTTCCATTAAGTACAATGGCCTGTAGCAGACTGCACATGGCATCCAACTGTGAAATCAAATGACTCGTGTGCCCGGATGATTCCACCAGGGCCCGAAGGTTTCTCTGGGCCAGTGAGTTGTTGAGCTTAAATTATAAAACTCTTGAAATTAGATTTTTTGCACATAGCACTGTACAAGTCGATGTAGGATGTGATTTAGCCAACATTGCATGAATCCCTGCAACATTTTCAATCATTGAATTTAGAGAAAGCTGCAAAATATACAGTAAAACCAGGTCATTTGGTGCCTGAAGATGATATTTGCACCGAAGTAGATTGTCCAGTCGTATAAACTCAAAGGTTCAGGTGAAAAAATAGTTGATGACTGACAGAAAAGCTATTAAGAAAGAGGTGGCCTTCAAGAGTGGGGACATGGATAGGTTCAGACTAATTAAATACTCGTTTGGCAAGGAGATTAAGGAGGCCAAACGACTGTATTCAAAGAAGCTGGAACAACAGTTTGCAGCCAACGACTCCTCGTCAGTCTGGAAAGGCCTTCGGGTGATCACCGGCTGCAAGACCAAATCCCCCCACTCTGTGGAAGACTTGAGACTTGCCAACGATCTGAATGACTTTTATTGTAGATTCGATAGACCCTCTCAAACCCCCCCCGCATCTATCACACCTCTTCTCCCCAGCCTGGACAAAGACACTAGCCCCCCCCACAAAATGGCCCCAGACTGCCCCATCACCTCCATCCCCCCCTTCACACCTCTCTCAATTCAGGAGAGAGATGTAAATAAGCTCCTGAAGAAACTGAACCCCCGCAAGGCAGCTGGACCAGACGCTGTCTCCCCCTCTACACTGAGGCACTGTGCGGATCAGCTTTCTCCATTGTTCACGGACATTTTCAACACCTCACTGGCTGAATGTGTTGTACCCGCCTGCCTGAAAACATCCACCATCATCCCCGTTCCCAAGAAGCAGAGGATCACAGGCCTTAATGACTACAGACCAGTCGCCCTGACCTCTGTAGTAATGAAGACCTTCGAGCGACTCGTGCTGACCCACCTCAAAACTATAACCAACCACCTCCTCGACCCGCTGCAGTTTGCCTACAGAGCCAACAGGTCCGTAGACGATGCAGTCAACATGGGACTCCACTTCATCCTCCAGCACCTCGACTCCCCCAGCACCTACGCCAGGATCTTGTTTGTGGACTTCAGCTCCGCATTCAACACCATCTCTCCAGCTCTTCTCCGGGACAAGCTGACCCAGCTGAGCGTGCCTGACCCCACCTGCAGGTGGATCACCAACTTCCTGACCGACAGGAAGCAGCGCGTGAGGCTGGGGAAGCTTGTCTCTGACACCCGGACCATCAGCACTGGAGCCCCTCAAGGTTGTGTGCTCTCTCCTCTCCTCTTCTCCCTCTACACCAACAACTGCACCTCCAGCCATCCCTCTGTCAAACTCCTGAAGTTTGCCGACGACACCACCCTTATTGGATTAATTTCCAATGGGGACGAGGCCGCCTACAGAGAGGAAGTTAACAGCCTGGCTTCCTGGTGCAGCCAGAACCACCTGGAGCTGAACGCTTCAAAAACTGTAGAGATGGTGGCAGACTTCAGGAGGAGCCCAGCCCAAACCGCCCCCCTCACCATGTGCGACTCCCCAGTTAAAACAGTGGAGTCATTCAGATTCCTGGGGACGATCATAGCACAGGACCTGAGGTGGACGGAGAACATCACCTCCATCACCAAGAAGGCCCAGCAGAGGATGTTCTTCCTGCGGCAACTGAGGAAATTCAGCATGCCGCGGAAAGTGATGGTTGAGTTCTACACAGCCATCATTGAGTCCATCCTCACCTCATCCATCACCGTTTGGTTCGCTGCCTCCACTGCCAAGGACAAGGGCAGACTGCAGCGGATCATTCGGTCAGCTGAGAAGGTCATCGGCTGTGACCTGCCGGCTCTCCTAGACCTGTTCCACTCCAGGACCAGAAAGAGAGCAGGCAAGATCATCGCTGATCCTTCCCATCCCGGTCACCACCTGTTCCAGAGACTTCCATCTGGGAAAAGGTTCCGGGCCGTCAGGACTAAAACCTCGCGTCACCTGAACAGCTTTTTCCCCATGGCAGTGGGGCTCACAAACAAGCCCCCCCCATCACACTGACTCTGCTGACCCCCCCCCCCCCCCCACCCTCGCACATAATTTATAACACTACATTATTGGCACTACCACCAATCTTTGCACCTTAAAACCGCACACAACACATTTACTGTATATATTATTTTTTCGATATTGTTGTTTTTTATATTGATGTTTATATTGCTCTATATTGTTGTTTTTATATTGTTGTTTGTAAAGTGCACCAACCACACCAAGGCAATTTCCTGTATGTGAAAATATACAAGGCAATAAAAAGAATTCTGATTCTGATTCTGAAGCCTTGTTGTTAAGTTATGAATGGGGTTTTTAGAAGGATTTTCCAATGAATGCGTACATATGTTCTTGTATTCCTTTAAGATAAACCATTTATTTGTAACCCCTGAACTCACTATGTGCATTTTTCTTTCCCTTAATGGATTTGTCTCATTTGAAGGTGGAAGTTTGTGGGATTTCACAAGAAAATACCGAACGACACAGAGACATATTGTTTTGTTTATCCCCCTAAACGATCAGATGATCTTTCTTGGTCGGATCAATTAGCTGCAGTAGAAGAACACGACATGTGATTACAGATTTACATCCAGACTCCATGTGAGGTAAAGTGCAGATGTAACCAGCTCCATGAAGGTGCTCACTCGTGGACGTCTGCTTGAAGCATGAGCACGGATCTCTTCTCCTCTCCCCGGGTTCTGTCTCACTACATCTCCCAACGCCTCCGTGTCCACAGCCCACCCTGCGTGACACGCATTTTACGCACGGGAGAGACGGAGTGGGTCGGATCTGTGTTTACTTCCGGACTCGGATTTAGACTCCGCTCAGAGAGCAGCAGCCCCAGTGGTGGTTCAGGCTGTCAGCTAGCACGGTAGCCATACAAGGCTGCATGACAGAGGTTACAGGGTTGACCGGCGGCTCCCCACCGACAGACCAGCCTCGCTCGGCGCCTCTGCAGACCGGACAACGCGACTCCGGGCGGACCAGCACCGCTCGCCCCTCCGCTCCCCTCCGCGCCTCAAAGTCACCCGATGCTGCGCTCCCGCTTCCAGCTACCAAGCCGACCGGACTGCGCTCCTGCCGCTCCATGATCCCCGCTAGCCGCGGATCAAAACAAGGACGATCGCTCAAAGTTTAAGCGGCGTTTTGCATTCGACCGACCCGGGATCCGGCATCTGGGAGAGAGACACGGGCCCCGGAGGGACAGCGACGGGACTCGGGGGGTCCAGGCGGCCAGGACAGCGAGTGTGGTGGCCGGATAGACTCG